>NC_073693.1:240754004-241029004 GCF_029784155.1 Uranotaenia lowii
AGCTATGAAGACTTATTACTTTTATATGAAAGACCCCCTCCCCCCCTCCTGTTAGAGAGAGAGGTCTCAAACCATAATAGGAACCTTCTCCGTCCTCCAATACCCCCACCTGCCAAGTTTCATGTAAATCGGTTCAGTAGTTTCCAAGTCTATAGGGAACAGACAGACAGACAGACAGACAGACAGACAGACAGACAGACAGACAGAAATTCATTTTTATATATATAGATAGATTTCCACGAGCTCTGAAGTTTTTTTTCGATTTTGAAAAATTGTAAGGTATTGTGGGCCACGAAAACCAAAATGACCGAATAACATTCAAAGTTGACTCAAAACTGTAATTGTATAGTTCATTTAGTTCAATTAATTCAATTTAATGTAATGAAATAAAAAAGAGGGTTGTTCGAATTGTTTCTGGTAAAAATCTATCGAGAAAGGATTTTTAATAAATACTATCTATTTTTCCTGAACTGATCTTGAATTTCACATTGTTTGGAACATCCTTAGCCGTCATGGATGAAATATACCGACGTGTATTTACGAGTATTGGGCCCTGGATCAATCTTAAAAAGTTTCTAGTCTTAGAACACGATGATCAGTCGCTTCCTCTTCAGCTTAGACAGAAATCACTTCAAACGCTCAAGTCGCAGTGTTTCAATTCGTTCTGTTATCAAATGACTCTAGCCTTTGATGATGCATTTAAGTCATCTTTGACCAATTCTTGCATGGAAGAATAAGAGATAGTCGCTTCCTTAGCCAGCCTCTGGATTGATCTTACTGGATTCCGCTTCTCTGGCGTTTTGATCAATTTTACAAATTTTACAGTGCGTACAGACGGTGGCCTTCATATACCCGGCTTCCGTGGACATGGTCCATCAAGGAGAGACCGTTTCACGCGATAAACAGGCGCTAGATGGCATGCTACAACCGCCGCAATTTGCTTGAGAGATTTTTGGGCGAGAAGCAAACTGTTCACTATCTCCGATGTGTAAATCTTGCAGATATAGCGTAAAATATCCTACGGCATCATTTATGTAGAATATAGGTTAGAACTAATACACCCACAGAAAAATATCCTCAAAAATTGTCAAAAATAACCCAAAACAGACTTAAACTTTTCTCCTGTGGTCGGAACTGTGGCATCCTGAATAGAATGAGAAACTGGCATAATCAGATGAGTGCGCTAAGAGTATAACAGACTATAAACAGAGAGCATAGCCGAGAATTCCTCGACCTATTGGATTTGAAGTCAAGCTCCGCCGGTAGATCCCTTGGCGCAGAAGTTCCTCCCGCCTGGCTACCAGCATCACCGATGTTTCAGCTGAATCCTGGCTGCATCTATGAAACAGAACAAACAAGAATTTTCGTTAGTGGTATCAAGGTAATCATGTTTTTTTTTGAGACAACACAATTTAAGGCTAATTTGTATCACTGTTTTTCCTTGGCTGATGGATGGCTCGTCTGGAGGAAGTGTCCTATATGGCCGTAAGAGCAACATTTCGCAGCTGATTTCCTTGAAGTTTCCTTTGGCCTTTGTCGTCACAAACGGAATCTTTACGTAACTTTCCACCAAAAGTGAAAAAGAAAAACTATTTATAAAAAGCGAGACAAAAAACGGTTGACAGCTAAAGTTCTCCCGTGATACAGGACGAGTGATCGATCACCTGTGCGTTCGTAGAAATTTCATCGCGAATTTCAGAAGAAAAGAAGCGCCCCCAGAGCGTGAGCAAAAAGCTTTTACACATTCGAAAGCTTTCAGCCAGTTAGTCAATTCTGTATATTTTGACATGGGGATGCCCATGCATTTAAAAAAATCTCTGCAAAAGAAAAATTTAGATTTCTAAAAAGAAAAGTCTCTTTTCAAAAATGTATTCTTTATTAAGTACAAATCAATCATCAATATTTACAATATGCATTTAATCCAAATTCGTAAGGATTGTCGGGTTCAATATCATGAGATAAACAAAAATTAATGAGAAAATTGAACGTATGCTGATTCTCACGTTCCATTCGGAAGGTTCCCCAAATGTTACCACTCAGCGCCTAGAAGCTAATGTTCGAACTATACTGGAAGGTTGGGGGACGAAGCCTCAGCATCAGTTCCTGACCGACCTCGCCGCAATCTCCGATTTCCTGACCTTCTGATAGGGAAAATGCTATCCAGTGCCGTTCTCTTAGCTGATCACTCAAGCACACCCAAGTTTTTTAATCGGATGTAGTAGAGCCACTAAAAAGTAAAAAAAATACTTGTATGATTTGTTCACCAGAATTTAATTCCAAATACGTACCAGATAAAAGTAAGAATCCGATGTTTCGCGGCAGCCCTTGTAAAACACGATATTGCTGATCCACTCTTTTTTTCTATTTCTGCGATAGCTGATTTGGGCTCCCGTAGGGTACCACTGTAAAAAAAATTACAGTATTCAAGAAAAAAATGAGCATTGTTCTACATAAGGATTATTTATCGACTGAAATTAAATCGGATGAACAAGCGGAAAACATTGAAAGATGATTTAATAAAAAGTTGTCAAACAAACATGTATACCAAATATTATTATCGGATTATCTATTGTTAATAAAACAAAAAAATTGTGTTTGCCTTGAGCTTGGTCAATCAGCGGTCAAAATCACGGAAAAATGAATAATAAAAAAACCTGTTTGCGATGGGGTCAATCAGCGGACAAATTCACAAAAAAAAAATGAAAACCTGTAGTTGTTTAAATAAGTTTAGAGCTCGACGACACGGTAGCGATCAATCATTGAATGTTGGATTTCGTGCTATGTTTTGCAGTCGGAGTTATCCGTATAAAGTTTAGCTGAAAAGCGGTTAGCGTGTAGAAAACCCTCAGATTTTATACTGATTTGACAGATCGCACAAATTTCACAGTTATGAGTATGCGCAGTCCAATTTTTTTCGATGCGAATGGTATTATTTCCTATAATAGATTATTCACCGCACACAACTCCTTTTTTTAACTTCTCATATACGATTTGTTACATTTTAACGACAACATAATTGAATTCGACCAGCATATAAAGTATCAAAGACGCATTTATCGCATCAAAAATCTTCGTCTTGCCAAATTCGTTAATTCTCAGGCTATGGAAAAATGTGTTTTCAATAATGTAGATTGTAATACTAAGAATAATAATATTTCATTCCGGTGACTTCATGTTTTGTCCTCTCTTGCAAAATAATGATTTGAAGATTGATTCAAGAATTTACTTCTTAACTTTTCAATGAAATTAGTGAGTAAAAGTGAATTTTTTTAACTGTGTTTACTGCTCCGGCTAGCCTACCGCACGGAAGCCTACCGTCGCGCGATTAGAAATTTTCCCAGTAACCGCAATATTTTCTCGTATTTCCTCGTTTGTTTTTTTGTGCACATCGGAATGCTCCAACCAGTAGTTTTCTTCTTCTGCCAAAGCATTTTAAGTATCCTGAGCCAATATGACGCTTGTTAATCCGATTGAAGTGGCCAGCCCGGGTAGACTAACACACTGTCAATTCCTGATTACCAAGAGAAGTTACGGGTTCCGTCTGGCCCGACAGCTATTGAAAGAATTACAATTTCTCTTTAGATTAAATTCGTCTTGATGATTTTCATTATATTAAACATTACCTGCTCTGCCCATGGCTGGAGCAATTCCGACCCAGAGTTTTCCAACCAATCTTCCATTCTTTTTTCGTTCACTTTCTTCGTAGTCTGATGGTCCTTCGGAAAATGATTTGCGTTGGTATTCAATATTCACCGGATTTCAACGGCCGTCCCGGAAGTTTAATTTTGAATATCATCCGGTTCCGGAAGTTTTTGTTCGCTTCGTCCGTTCTACGAAAGAAAAACAAATTGAAGCAGTTTGAATTGACAAAAATGTTTAGACTTACCGATTTCCGAACCAGAAATGAACAGAATCCACATAAACAGCGTACAAAAAGTTAACATTCATTACTTTCCATCATCTAACACTCCGTTTTAGCTAAAAAAGGTTGATAGTATTTCGCCACCGTCAAAAAGCACACACGATTTTCCCTTTTTTCACATAGGCATCCCTGCAAATGAAATTCCAACAACAGCAAACTTTTTATACAGAGCTGCGTAATCGAGTTTTAGTTTACATTTGTATAGGGTAAATGTACCCGACCTTGGCACCTAAGGCATGGTTTACCTTTTTTTTTTTTTGACATTTCTACCTTCCTGTTGAGTGCACCATATAACATCCTTTGAAGAATTTACTTGCTAACTTGCTTAGAGTTCAACAAAAATATGTTTTCTCTATGGAGCTTTCATAAATGTGAGTAAAATACATGCAAAGTACTCACTGCGGTGCTCCAATTACTTGGCCGCCGTACCAATTGTTTGCCGTTTCGATGATCCGATTCTTGGCCACCAGAAAAGTGCAATAGATCTTTACCAACAATGCTCCATTGACAGTTAACAGGATCGTTGGCTATTCTGAATATAAGGCCACTGATAGAATGACGTCAGCTGAGCGTAAAGTTCTATGCGACGATGGAACACCGGGCTTCACTCATACAACAAAAAGGCTTTCGAAAACATTGATAAAATTTGGTTGAAAGGGAAGCACAAAATAAGCTTTCATTTCAAAAAGTCGGAAGTCGAGAAATTCCGTAATGCGATTGCGACACATAGGGTTATTTTCGTTACGAAACAACTGTCTTCATATTGTGGAGTTTGGCTTCATAAAGTAAGAAATTGAAAAATTTCTTGAATGGTATTTTAAAATTTTGCCCTTTTGAATTTGTTAGCTGAGATTGTGAGCTTCTAGCAAGAGCCATCTCGAATGCCCGGGACGTTGCGCAGTGGTTTGACACGCCAAATAGATGTTGAATGTAAACCTTGCTAAAACATTTTTTTTTAATTCGACTCACATCAAATATTTTAAGGAATAATTAGAAAGCAAACGATATTTTCCTGAACTTCCAACTTCTGTTTCCATGAAAAAAATTGAAAAACAAAAATCCAAAAAATTAAATCTGAGTAGGTATACGGTTCCCAAACAATAGAAAAGGATTCCAAAACTCAATTAATTATGTGTTTTATATACTAAAGTCATAAATTGCCATCGATCTAACAATTTTTAGATAGGAAAAACATCTTGTGTGTCTTGCTTAATTTAATTTGTATTTTTTTTATTTCGAACCACCGTATTCTGTAGGAGACCACGTGGATTTTGCCCGGTGGACTGCAGACTGCAATGCAAATGCTGTTCGCACGCATACACCCATAGAAGAGGTTGCAAAAATCCAATGCCTATTTAGCATATCTCTGTGCCGATAATGCGCTGAAATGTGCACTGTGCCGAAAACGGTATGTTTGAAAAACCGTAACTGGCATAAGGACTCGGCTCCCAACCAAAATGATGACCACTACATTCAAGCGAAACAAGAAAAACCTATTCCTATTGGATAATTCATCCCAGAAACAAAAAAATAAAAATTAAAACCACAGCGCCGTAGTGAGAATCGAACTCAAATTACCAATCATAGCGTCTTGCCAGACCGGCATTTTAACCAGTGTACTATTCAAGCTTCATTCAGGATGAGGGATATTTGTCATAGGCTTTCTGTCACCGATCAATCGAAAAAAACGCACAACGGCGGCTTCCCGGCGTTTGGCCTTCTTTCAATGCATTCCTTTGTCTTGGGATGGAAACGGCAAAGGGAACGGGAGTGAAGGAACGGGAAACCCATTGAATGAGAACTGTGCTTTGCTTACTGCCTGCTATTACATACACACGCTACATATACACTGCTGCCAAAGCCGGGCAGCTTGTTTTGTTATGGAAACGGGAAAGGGAACGGGAGTGAAGGAAACGGGAAACCCATTGAATGAGAACTATGTTTGCTTATCGCCTGCTATTACATACACACGCTACATATACACAGCTGCTAAGCCGGGTAGCTTGGCCGGTGCGTGGTTGTTTGCCGGTAAATTGAAGGAATGTTTTTTTTGTTGCTTTTACTGCATACACACGCACAGCTTGGCCGTGGTTTGCCGGTGCCAGTGGATTGAATTAGAAGGATATTTTTGTTGTTGCTTTTGCTACATTCACACGCACAGTGCTCGGTTCGCTGGCTGCCTGGTGTTGGCCTGTATTTATTTCCATCCTTTTTCGTCTTGTGATGCGATAGGGAGGGACGTGCAAACGTTTTTATTTTGTTTCTTTCAGACATACGCAATTCGGTTAACTTGGGAGATTAATGCCAGTGGGAGCAAATCGAATCAGCACCGGTTGCGTTATCTTCTTGTACCAATGATGCTATGTAATTGACTACACGCCATTGGCACAGAGGCTGAATTTTGGGTGTACTAATGTACCTTCGATTCATGGTTCCCAAATAGCGATTTTTGCATGTATGACTTATGACTTTTAGTTAGTCGAATCACTTATGTTCTCCAACTTATTTCGAAGCTTATGTAAGTTGATAGCAACGGTCTTATCATACAACCCAATTAGTATGAAAACATTTGTGCGTAGTTTTAAATGAGTTTTCGGGAAATATCAGCCCAAAAATACCTCTTTAATGAACATGGATTTTTTCAGCTTCCAACACTGGTGGTGTATTTCGATTGAAGTTGCATGCCAAGAAAAGGAACAAAATTATTTTTAAAGTTGGTTTTACGAGATGTCGACTGTATGTTTGTTACGTATATTTATTTCCGGCAAATCAGTACGACATCGAAACGTCGGTTTAAAAATAAATTTCGTTTGTTAAACAGAATTGGACTGATTTGCCGGAAATAAATATACATATTATTTTTAAATTTTTATTCAAAACCTAAATAAATATTCACTCTTTAGTATTTCTAGTATTTTTTGATTTTTTGCCGAGTTTGACTGTAAGCATGAGTATTTATTGCAAATTTTTCAAATGAATGTCGGCGTTTGAAATCGCATGTGAATTTAACAGTTGCACTAGAAAGGTGAGTCCATCTGATTTTCATACGGTGATTTCCAAAATAATTGCCTCGGATGCAGATCGAAAAAAATTTACTTCTTTATTAAAGTACAAACAATAAAAAAAAAAGGTATGCACAGATTTGAAACAAATTATTCTCTTCACAATGAAAATATATTCGAAATTTTTAAGCTCAATTTGGGCCTGAAAAACATGAAAAGACATGTTGGCATGCCAAGAAAAGGACCATGCCAAAATAGGGCTCACTAACCCTATTGGCAACCCAAATCTACCCAAAATTGAATTGGGGATATACAAATTTTGAGCATCAATCGATTAGTCTCAATGAATGTGTATTCTCAACATGAATAACACTATTTTTCCGTGTATTTCTCTCTCATCGAGTTGCAGTTGATGGAACCATGGATGACTTGTAACGCTGGTAAGTATACTATGGTAGAAACGGATTTTGACTCCAGCGTTCCATGCACTTTGCCACCGTTGTTTAGCGTTTTGAACAGTAGGGAAGGAGACATCATGCACAGTACACATGTAATCGTCCGGCAAACCATGTCTGCAGGCCAGTTTTGCTTCTTGATCAGCCCATTCATTCATCTGGACTCCTCGACGTGATGGCACCTAAAGAAAATGGATTTCAGAACCTTGTTGTTGAGCCATTGTAGTCACCTTTTTAATATCGTACCCTGAAACGGGGTTCGATGAACTCATTTTGTTGTTTTGAAGGCTAGAAAGACAACTCATACTATCAGTTACCTGCTGGCAGATCAGAGATGATAGAAACTGCCTTCCAAGCAAGCAGTTACGCCGAGTAGACACTCATTGTGGAAGGGAGTTTGATACTGCATGTTGGGGCGCCAAAATTGTTGACAACTGCATAACCTGTGCCTAGTAGATCCTTGGAACCGTCTGTTGCTATAATAGAACTTTCTGAGTATTTTTTCTCTAGCAAAGTATCTATTAAAGCAGCGTTAAAATGTAACATAAAAACTTAATTAAAGTAAAATTTCAACAGAGCTTAAAAAACGCATATGGTGCTTGAAAATCCCTCTAAATATATAAACTACTGTAAATTTATTGACCTCAAATACCTCAAATATAAAAAAGAAATTTTAAATTGATCTAATTTAGATAATACAAATACAAGCACTTTTTTCTCTTTGAAAATTTAATAATTTGAGCATAACTCGAAAATTGTTCTACTAAGTTTTTATAAATTTTATTTTCGGATTCAGCGGCTGATTTTGCAATATTTCCATTATTGTTGATTTCTTGATCTTATGAGCAAGAATAGTTTTTTTTTCATTTTGGAAGAAAATATGCGATTGTCGTTCTCCTGAACAATGCCGTAGCATCGAGTACACTTTCTTGAAACACAAAAAAAAAGATCTTTTTTCATTGCCAAACTGCGATGTTCCATTCATCTAAAAAGCAAGTACAAAAAGAAAGCAAATCAAATAAGATAAAATCGAATTCTTGTTGCATTGCATAGACGCACTCTTACAAGAGAATAGGGGAAGAATTGCAAAAAAACCTAGAAACAATGTTCTGATTTTGCTACATAAAATTCCTTCTTTTTTTTCTTTCTAGTTCATAAGTGGAGGGCACTCTCGCAACTTCAAACGGCAATTTATCACGCTGCTGGAGTGATGCTTGTTTGAATGTTTTGTGGGATATGACAACGATTTTCCAAGTGCATCCTATTCATTGAAGTGCAATTTCAAAGATACAGAACTAGAAGGACCCGAGATCTCGTCGATGAATGGGCGCTTGAATGGAGGAAGATTTCGACATGACGGACTGAAGAAATTGACAGTTTTTTTTGCTGCTGCCTGCTTCTCTATTCCCTCTATGAAGCATCGTTTCTTTTAGGACCCTCGATTATTCGGCGTGCTTTCGGCTTTGCGCAGTCCTTTTGGCTAAGGTCAATAAAAATTGATTGATAGTAATGCCTTTGAAGAACGAATAAAAACACACAACAGCCTAGAGTTTGATTGTTCAGGAATGTCCCATTAAAAAAAAAAATCGGCAGCTTCCATACGGGGGCATTCTTCGAGGCAAAACCCATCTACCGAATGGGCATTGAAGTGTGTACCTATCTATGGAGGTACAGTTCAGTGAGCGATTGAGAGGAGATAGCCCAAAAAAGATGGTAAGTTTTTGGCAACATTAACTAATTTCGGGGATGAGCCGTAAAGTTCTTGGAAAAAGTTATTCTTTTGCCAATTTTTATGACCATTGAGTTGCGCATATTCCTCGGGGACTTTTAGCGTAGCAGTTCGCGGAAGGATAAGTCCGGTTGAACGGATTTTCAGGTGTTGAGGATTTCATTCATAAAATCAATATTCTATTTTTTATGCATCCGGAGCCTATTTGTACAGAATCTTACAAAATTATCCTGAACTGGATTTGAACCCAGTTGACTTTTTAACAATCATTTTCGTAGAAAAAATAGCATTCAGAATCAATTAGATTTTTGATGATTGATTTTATTTGAAATCCATTACAGTACCGAATAAAACTAAAAAACGTGAAAAAAACTGTGAGGACATATGTTTATGGGGTCGTATGTAGTATAGAGTTAAATTAAATTTATTTAAGGTCCCTATATTTTAGTATAACTGCATAAATGGTTATTATCCAAATAGATTGAAAGAAATAGTTTTTTTTTAATTATTTTAAAACATATCGATTAAAAATGTACCGAATAGATTCGGCGAACGGCCGAATACCGAATATTGGCCTTTTCAATTATTCGGCCAAACGAATATTCGGTCGAATATTTTGTTGAGTTTTCCATACAAAAAAAAATATTCTAAAGATTAGAAGAAAAAATCCCGATATTTCAATGTATGTGTGGGATATTAAGCAAAGCATGTAAAAAAAGGCAAAAATCAAATTTATTTATTTTTTTGAAGATGTAGTTTTTGGAAAATTACTGTTAATTCTTCAGATTTGCAAATTTTTTTAATCCCAATCAATTACAAACACCTTCCTGCACACAATTAACAAGGTTTGGAAGAAATTTGCAACATCATATTGAAATGAATTTTAAAAATTATATTTCAACTTTCATGAGCCTTTTAACTTTTATGAAACTCAAAATAACGACTTTTGTTATGTTATTCAAATTAAAGTGTTATTATTTCACTGAATCAATAACTTTTATTCTCATTCATTAGCCTCGATATATCAAGAAAATTTGGAATAATGATAATCAAAATATAAAGCTATCTACATCATGGGTGGCCAAACCATGGCCCGCGGGCCACATGTGGCCCGAGAAGCTCTTTTTGGAAAAGCCATGGTCTAAGAATTTAACATTTTTCTTGGTCTGCGTACATCATTTGGATAAATATATCTGGACCTACATTAACAAAATTCAAAATAGAGATCTGAAAATCTACTTGAAGTGATATAAGCCAAAGGGATAAAAGTGTTTTAAAACTAATTTCGTGAAAACATGCTTTTAAATTATTGTATTTGGCCATTTTCCATTTATTTTTTAAACAGTTGTAATTTTCTTTCGAGCGTACAAGTATGAGAATATAATTATGAAAATCTAAAAAAATCAACAAATTTAATTTGAATCATCGAAAATCCGTATTGCTGTACGGGTGCGAAACTTGGTGCACATATGCGGTAACGACGCGAAAACTGCAAGTATTTGTAAATCGCTGCCTGCGGAATATCATCCGCGCTTGGTGGCCTGGCAACTGGATCTCGAATGAGGAACTACATCGCCGGTGTCATCAAAAGGCGCTAGAAATCGAGATTCGGGAACGTAAGTGGAGATGGATTGGGCACACGCTGCGAAGAGATGAAAACGAGATTTGCAGAGAGGCGCTAGATTGGAATCCAGAAGGTCATCGAAGAAGAGGCAGACCCAGAAATTCGTGGCGGCGAAGCCTAGCCGCTGAAATCCGAACTGTCGACGAGAATCTTGACTGGGACCAGGTGAAGACGCTGGCTCCGGATCGTCAACAGTGGAGGTCTTTTACCACGGCCCTATGCACCGGAGGATCGGCGCGGGATCATTAAGTAAATCGAAAATTGGCATTATTTATTCAAAATCGATCATTTTTGCACTTACATATACGTCTTTAGTTCTGAGGGCCTCATATAATTTTACCAAAAAGTATACCGTCACTGAAGTTACGGTTTTCAAGTTATCAACATTTAACGGTATTTGGCACATTATTTGTGTATCCCATAACAAATTTTTCAATGTTTTTCGATTGAGATTTGGAGTCTACATATAATTTGTTTAGAGAGCATTCAAGCGGACTCTTGTCTTAAAATTGAGGAGTTTGAATAGCCTCAGAAAGATGGTAAGATCGTATCAAAATCATTTAAAATTCGTAAAAAAAATCACCAAATCTTATAAACATTATAATTAAAACAATAATTTTAAATTAACTTCAACCATTCGTAACTTGAATTCGATTTTAACAACTTCGTTCATCCATCCAAATTTAATAACCTTTTCAAATATTGTAAAATATCGAAAGTTTGCTGTGAACATTTTTCACAGCAGTTATTTTTTGCTAAGCTTTATGAAAATTAAACCAACTCCAAATATATTTTAATTGGTATCTTGCTTTGAATTTATGTACAAGTACATCAATAATGAAAAACTAAACAGAATTTACAGCTCGGCGGTAGAATTCAACTAGAATCGGTTTTGTACTGACAAATCTCTCTGAACGATTTTTTCCTAATTTTAAACTTACAAAAAGTGCAATGATTATCAAAGAATCAAATTCGTATTCATCCTGTTTATAAAAGGCTTTTCCAATACACTTGTCAAATCGAGATACTGGAAAATGTAAAAATAGTTGGATTGAGTTTAGGTTGAGTTCTATACTTTTAAAAACCAATATTATTTATTATATAACTAGTGTTCGTTGTAAAAGTATTTTTTTCAATGTCAAAAGCATACATTATTTCAACAATTACAATCTGCGGGGTTTTTAAATTTGCCTATCAAAATTTTCTAAGAAGAACGGTAAACTTGAAAACTTTGAAAAATGGGCGGTCATTTTTTAATACTTAGTGACCATCAAATTGACTTAATATCCATTTTTGGGATGAGTAGACCAAGGAAGCTTTAATTACCTTGAAAAGATTGATCTACATAAGTTGTTGAGGGATAAATCTAAGGTTGCCAGATTTTTTTCAGTCCGTATCCAGACCAGACAGATCTTGGCTATTTTATCTAAAAACCTGGCATGATCCGGGCATTTGATTTCAAAATTGTGTACCAATAATCCAGGCAAATTTGGTAAATACCCAAGAACTACTGAAAAAATCAAACAAAAAATTGAAAAAATCCTCTAAAACTTATGCACAGATTTTAAATTGAATTTTAGGCTTGCACAAAACCTTTCATGCTTAGTTTTTTAAAACTTGCTCGAAAAATTCTCTTGCTCGAAAAATAAAAATAAAAATTGTTTTTTTGTTCGATTCAACAAAAAAGGCGAAAAAATCTGGGCAAAATCCGAGCATTTTTCGATGAAATCCGGACAGCCAACCAAACCCGACTTTTAAAAAAAATTGTTTTAAATATTTGGGAAAACCCGGATAAAATCGGGTAATCTGGCAAGCTTTATCTATACTTCATATGACCTAGGCAAATGTTTTTTATAGCATTTTAAAAATCTTTTATTATTCGTTTTCTTCGAGTATTTCAGAACAATTTGTTTTTTTTGGCCCGCCAGCCAATCTCATTTCTGAATTTTCGCCCGTCTGTTGAAAATGTTGGCCACCCATGATCTACATGGAAAGATAAACGGATAAATTTTAGATGATTTACTGGAACCATAAGTTTTTGATGAGTTTGTAGCTTTTCCAACATTACTTTTGCATGTTTTATAATTAAATCAACATCAGTTGAAAAATTTGAAAAGTTTGTTAATGTATAAATTTAAAAACTATTCGACGAGCCGAATATTCGGCTTAACGGTTTTTTGGCGATATTCGGCGCCGAATATAATATCGATAATAAAAAAGAGCTGATAAAAACCAGTTCTTGATTTCAGATTCCAGGGCTAATTTTGAAAATTAGTGAAAAATGGTAAAGATGGGTATAAAAGATATTCCTATTGAATAAATGATCAGATTTCAGGAAAACCGTGAGTAAATTTACTTCTTTCAAAAACGTTAAAGGATTGATCTTTTTTTTGTATTTTTCTTTGTTTGGTAAAATATGAGAATTTTAGGAGAATAAAAATTAACCTTAGTTATTTTTAAGAGGCAAGTTAAACCGTATTAAATTCTTCGATAAATTTGTTAAATTTTTAAATATCCAAATCTCGAAAACGTTCTTCTGTGCTGCCAGAAAAAATAGAAAATTTCGATCTTTACAGCATTTTATTCCTGAAACTCAATGTTTAGGAAACTTTGATTCCTTGATTGATTAAATGATAACAATTTGATCAGCTTTTGTTTTTGATAAAAATTCATTAGTTTATTCGTTTTCAGCTGATTCTGATTTATTAGTTATTGGTTTATTAGTGTCTTAGTAATAGTTCTTCAGGGATGTTTTTAAAATCCTAAAACTAGAATTTCAAATTTTAAGATGATGCATGGTTGTAATTTAAAATTTCCGTAAGAAATATTTGAAATTATATATAAACGGGTATTAATGAAAATACAATACGTTTAAAGTTTATTTATCATTTTTGGAAATCAATCTATATGTATGTTCGAAATAGAATTTTTACTGGAGGGGTGAAACGCGACCAAAACCGGCACACATAGGGGAAGTAAGGGCATAATGGGACTTTAAGAAGGGTGCTTATTTAACCATGAAAAAAAGCTATAATATGTGAGTTACATCATTGTTTCGTGTTCAGACACTCAAAAAGCCTATTTCTAAATGTTTGAAACTTGAAAAAGTTAATAAAAACCCAGTGGTGGAAAACAGAAGAAAAAAAAAACAAAAAATGCGCTCAAATGTCAAATTGATCTGATTAAATCACCGACCAGTAAGCAGGCATCAAATTTTGTTCCATTAGAATGACCATTCTAATAACTTTTTTTAAGTCGTTGAGAGAACTATGCATTGGATAAGTCTACAAACTGAGCATGCCTCGTCTATGAAACAACAGCTTTGTTGATTTTGTTTGGTTCCGGCACAAATTTTCATCATAAACGATTACAAATCTTTTCAAAAAGTGCTCATTTTATTGTCGAAAAGTAAAAAATTGCGGAACAATGTGTACATCATGTTGCAGTGCGTACATCATAATTATTTAACGATCATAAGAGCTTATTATGCGGTGCTCAAAAATTATAATATTTTCGTCACTAAGAACCTAGTTGGTTTACTTAAAATATTTTTGTAACGATGATTAGGAGATTTTTAGTTGCTGAAAAATTAATAGTATAGTAACTACAAAAAAAATGAAAATTTATGCGAGAGAATACGTATCTCCTTAAAAAAGAGGGGTTCCCAGTACGCCCAGGGGGCTCGTTATGCCCTTATCTCCTCTTCTCCAAGGATATTGATCCGGATTGGTATTTTGCCGATAGAGTTAAAACCAATGAACTGATTTTCAAAAATATTATCATTTAATGTGTGTACCTATTAGGCCGGAACAAATTTAAAATCCTTCTTTTGTCACTCGGAGTTGGAACATCGCGAGGGGGGGGGGGGGGGGAGAAGGACAATAAAAAATGATGCGAAAAACAAATAAATTGGAATAAATTGCTCGGAAGCTTGTATGCAACAATATTGCATACTATATCTTTGCACAAAACCTATAAATTGAGTAATTTTTTAACGAATAATTCAATCAAATCAAGAAAACAAAAAAGATGATATAATTCCCATCTTCTTGAATTCGTTTTTTGGTCTTGTAATCTTTCAGATATGGGAATTTTTTATCAAAATTCACATAAATTACTTCAAACTTTATTTATTTCCCCCTTCAGGTTTTTGGAAGGGGGAGGGGGGGGGGGGGGTGACGAAAGAAGAAATTGATATTTGTTCCAGTCATTAATTGTCACAATTTGCTCCTCCCGAGGAAAATACCTTAAAATTCCATTCACGCTTGAGGCTCAAGCAAACCCTCCCCAAGGTCTGATCTAGCGGAAATTTATACTAAGATTAGTACACTGTTTTTCCAAAAATTATTCAAAAATGCAAAAATTACCGTTATAGTAAAGCATGCATGACTTCTTCAATTTTCAACCGATTTTGATAAATATTCTGAATTAATTTTTAATCTGAAATTTTTATTCTGAATAAATTTTTAAGCTCCATAGAAAATTAAAGAATTTTATAATTAGAATTTTAAAATGTAAACATCGAGTCTTAACCTGGCAATGGAACAAAATTTTCTCTACAAAAATGTGTTTTTACTGTTTTTTTTTCTATCAAAAAGTTCTTTAATATCAATAATACTGTTGATCGTACGCAAAAATGAAGTTCACTTGATTGACATCAAATTTATTCAGTTTCAATATGCAAAACAGATATTTCAAATAATTGCTATGCAGTCCGAGATATTTGAATCTAAGTTCAAGTACTTTTTGATTTTTCCAAAATTTCATTTCACGGAGCACGTTCTGTTTCGACGCAATCTTTGCTTTGAATAAATTCAAACTAGCAGAACCAAACACGCCTACTGTTTCTAGGGAGCCCAAAGAGCAATTTTCTTGGAGAAAGAAAATTTTATGCTCTTTATTTGAGTTACTGAAAGGTATTGAAAACATTCTCATTTTTTATTTAACACCCGTTAGTGCTACAATTATCATTATTTTCATTTAAGACATTTTACCATTCTTATGACCTGAATGTTTGAAATTTATGTAATAATTTAATTGAATAGTTGTATCAATTCAAATCAATAGAAAAGATCTTGATTGAAAAAAATAAGCTCAAGTTTTTTTTTACAAATTTCGTTTTTTTTTTAAGATTTTCGATTGAGGAATGAATTGTTAATGGAAATTTTTGAAAAATAACTTGAACCCATAATCTTCTGCAGTTCAAGCACATTTTTAAGATAAATAAAACGTTCATGAAATCTATTTTTGTACATGACATTCTTATGTAAAATTTTGTAGCAGCAAAATACCGACGGTATGTGACGAATAATCAAAAAATAATCAAAATTTTCTTCTAAGAGTCATGAAAAACGTCCACGTAGTTTCAATATGTGTTGTTAGCCTACTTGGTTGAAAAGTTCTACTGAATCAAAGCAATCTTTTTTATTCTTTTTCTCGGGATTTTCATCCCGAAGGATGATTTATCCCTAATCAAAGCAATCGAAAGATTTCCTTCCCGAGCAGACTTTGATGCCCAAATCGATAGCAAACTGGGACCAAAATAAGGTCTTAACAGCAAGTTGATAGTATAATTTGGTGTTCATTTTTTAATGATAGCAAAACTAGGCATAATTAGGGTGTCAAAAAAATTTATTTGTAGGCTAACTGGTACGAAAAAAAGGTATCGATGGCAAAATGATAGCATTATTCGATGTTGACGTTCTTCAAGAGCAAAATTTGACATCAATAAGATTTCGACAGTTTTAATTTGCTAGCAAGCATAATTAAAAGTAAGGTGGTGTTAAATTTAATCTGATAGCAAAACTTGGCATCGTTTAGGTATCTATGATAAAACATTGCGGTCCAAATACGAGATATTTCATTTTTTGCTTAACGCGTGAGTACTCCAGTGAGAAGCATAGCTTAAATATGATGCATTTCATAAAAAAAATTTACTCTACATAATTGTGTACAGCACACACTTTCGATAACTCTAAGATACTAAATTTGCAAAATTTGGTCCAGCCGTTTCTGAGATTGAGAATGCCGAATATTGGTGTATTTGGGCTTAAATTTCTTCACGGCCCATAATATGTTAAGAAATCAAACTGTGACCAGAATAAAACTAAATTTCAATTTTTCTTATCAGCACTACCAAAGTTTCCACTGTGGCTTCAGAATTTATTATAAAAGAAAATGCACCAAATAATGGTTAACAAAGGTTATTATTATTATTCTTAAACTTAAATATGAACATATTTTTATCAAAAATTATGAGAATAAAAATCATTTTTATCCATACTTTTCTTAACACAGCAATAAGCAAAGAAATTTTGATTTACTGTACTTCATACAATCCCAGGAATATTTTGAGAGATTTTTCTTCAATTTACAATCATCAATTATTGGTTGATGATAAGTTTTAATCGCCGATGCCCGATTGTGTATTCACACTACACAATCCAACTGGCCTGCTGCCTTTAGGAATGTGTGATCAAAAGTCAATCACGCTTCCTATACAAGGTAGTCTGTTTTAAGGCAAAGGTGTACCACCACACTTTCATGATTTCCAATACAAAAATGCCCTAGACATACAATTTTCAACACCTATCCAAAACTTTATCCTTCGATGCTAATCTGATGCCTGTTCTTCATTCCTTTACAAAATTGTTCTACCTAGCATTTCATCGCACGTGTCAATGAACATACTTGAATCAATTACCAATTAGAAAATCCATTAAAAATCTTCTAGGCTGGGCGATGAGAAAGATTTTTAAATATATTTTTATCATTATTTTAGCATAATTACACACTTATAGTTGATCCCAGAGAATCTTAAAGCGCTGTTTTTTTTAATACGTTATAATAATTATTTGCTTGGGCCCGATTCGCTGAAAGTTTCTATTTTTAGAAAAGGTTTCGGTGTAAATGAAATCAAAATGAAAAATAATCAATATTAGGGCCATTGACAATATCAAAATAAGCTGTCCTTCGAAAGATTGTTATTCATTTTGAACTATTTCATATGGTTTAATCTAACTAATTTCAAGTCGATAATAAAAATTATGTGTAGCTTCACAATTGTTAGTACCCTATGTTATTTAAAAAAACGACTATGTGATTTATCACAGTGTAGTTCAAAGCTCAATGAGGAGAAATGTAAACAAAAACATACCTAGTAAATTTTTGTGCCAGCTGAACAAATTTGCTTGTTTGTTTCGTGTGCCATTCGTCGTGCCAAGATAGTAGAAACTGCTGGGTACGGATGGGACGTCGAGTCGCCCGAAAAGGTGGAATGTGAACAATTCGACCGGAACCGGTGACCGTTGGTTCGTGAAATTGTGCAAGATTTTTTGGGATTCCAGTGTTGCAGCATTGCGATTGATTTTCAGGTAAGAATCTTAAGAATTAAATGGACGTGCAAGATTTAAAGTGATTATCCTACAGGTCACCGTATTCTCCTATCTGGACAGCCCATCTTCATTCCATCGATGAGCTCGAAGATGCGGCCCAGCGGTTTCCTTTCTGGATTTGGTGTATGCGTTACTCCTTCGCAAGGAAAATTATTCCACTGAAGCTGGTTACCTGGCTCACAAGTGTCTGTTCTATTCGACCAATCACCCTTGGGGCCAAGTTTTCACAAATATGTCAAGGTAACTTACCCAGTTTAGTTATCCAATTCACTGGGATTGTTTTATTTTACTTCCAGGCATTTTAATACATTAAAATGGCAGTTATCGAAAGATCATTTTTGATCCGGAACATCAAAATTTTCATGAGCGACACTGGAATGTTACAACACCGAATGATGAGCGGCGTATCAACACCCGGCCATTTCATTTAATGACAATTGTAAGCAAAATGCTTAAAGCGCTTATCGCTGAATAATCCCAGTAAGTTTCAAATCCCGGAACAAATTTAAAGGCTGGTATGTTAGCAGCATGAAGGATACGTTCTTATCCGCCAATGAAGCAGTGAAAATCCGCCATAGCTTAGGAGGGAAATATTTGCGAATCTGACTCAGCAGCACATAAACATGTTCCCAATAATGCAACAACTGCTTTTGCTGATGGAAAATTTGTCCCTAACAATTATCAATTTGATAACCCAACCTATCATTTGGAACAGTGGTCAAAAGATGACGTACAACCTGAAACTGGTAAGACGCAACTTTTATTATTTTTATCATTAGGAAAAATCAACTTTTAGTAACAGATAGGATGAGTCATAACTATTAAATAAGTTTTAAATATCAATATGCCGTCACCATTTTCTCAAGGTTTAAAAGAAAATCAATTAAAAAAATAGTCACAATCATTTGCTCCAAGAAACAACAGTTTTTTGAAGCATACACTTAAGCATTTTACCATGCACGGTATACATCATTGCTCCTATCATGAACATTGCATGAACTATAAGTTGCATAAGTGAAGGCGCTATTATAACCTCGCAAAGTAACTTCATATTTAGTTTCATATTAGAAAGCAATATTTACTTTGTAATATACCGCCCATAATAACAAGATTTATAAAAGTAATGTTTTTATCTAAATCAAACTGAAAATTTTCAAATTTTTAATTAATTCAGGTTTAGAATTTGACTTACGGTTTATCAAATCGTGTTCATAAGAACAGTTTATAAGGTTTTCCAATACAGCAACTTATTTTTTATTAGGATGACCAGCAATTGAAACAGTAACACCAGATTTTATCCGAATCTCATAACATTGAATTGGAAATTAAAAACTTTTTTGAAAAACTTAATTCTAATTCTACAGAAGACTGACGAATAACCTTCTAAGGGGCTGTTCACTAATTACGTAAGCACATAGGGGGGTGGGGGGGTTTCACATTTGCTTACGATCTCTTACTAGGGGGGTAGGGGGGGTTTTCAAAAATCTTACGTAAGAAATGTTACATTGATAATTCATCAGAGCCCTACTACATATTGCTCAGGTTTTTTTTTCTTATCACTACCTTTTTGTTGGGTATTTTTGATGTTATGTTATTTATCTTTCAATGCTTTTGAGTAAATAAAAAAAACTCCACTTAACAAAAGAGTTACCAAAAAAAAACCCTTAAACTTTATCGCTCACTGCTGAAATTAGTCTGAGCTTTTTGGTTAACTAACAAACGTAATTGTCGTTAAACATTTTTGCACCAATTCTAGTAGTATAGAATGAATTTTTTTAGATTTTTATAATTTTGAGGTCAAAACATAACCATGTTTATGGTATCTTGTTAACCTTATCTTTCACTCTTTCTTTCATTTGGAATTAAGATTTTGTATTGTTTATTCGATTGTGGAAATTTATTGAAAATTATGCTGCTACGAACATGCTATGTCTTAAATATTTTTTTCTGTAATCATTTGTGACATTTCGTCTGTTGTTTTGTTTAAATTGTGCTTTTCAAATTAATATATTAAATTTTACTTAAAAAGTGCTTTGCTTTGAAGCATGGACGCTTAACTCTCAATATTTGAGCTCTTTTTGTAAAAACGTGTCAATTTCTCAAAGAATCAAAAACGTAAGATCTTACTAGGGGGGGGAGGGGGGGTTTTGAAATATCTTACTTTTTCTTACCAGGGGGGGAGGGAGGGTATAAAATTTCCAAAATTGTGCTTACGTAATTAGTGAACGGCCCCTAACTGAAACTAAATGTCGATGGAATTTTCATGTTATTTGCTTGGTAACAAAAGCGCCTTTGTTTATGCAACTAATTGTTACAGCATAATGTTCATGATATGAACAGCCAGGCACGCCGTGCATGATAAAACGCCTTTATGTATACTATCCATTTTATTCTTGGAGCGAATAGAATTATTTAAATTGAAGATTTCTTCAAAAACCATGCACTAGAGAAATTGGTGAAGGAAAATTGAAATTCTTCTTCTTGAGTAAATTTTTACAGCAATTTAAAATCTTATTTGGCTATCACGTCATGAGAACAGAATTTGCTCTTCATTCGACTGACAGTTAAAATGGAAGTAAACTTTTCGTACGTTAATTAGCAGAATGATGCCAAATTACGCTTCTCGTGAGAAAAAGTTTCGAGAGCATATTGATCGCAAATTTTGCTTTCAAAGAAAATGTTTTGATGCCCTATATTGGCATCATTATGCTCTCCAAGCTCTCGGAAAACGAGGTGTAATTGGGGACTCAGTTTTAGCAAAATTTGGTATCACTTTGCTAACCAAGTATGAAAAATTGTGCTCTCATTTTTGCTGTGTACCACCTTATGTCAAGCATAATGAGAGCAAATTCAACTCTCAGGGCGTGATAGCAAAATTTGCTATAATTTTGCCATAAAAGTCTGCTCGGGTTTGCATATGAATACATTTTTTAGAACCGTCGCTGGTGAACTGACAGCTGAACACAGACTTCCGATAGTCTAGATAGTCTAGTACTATATTTTCCATTGTCGGAAGTCCGGACTTCCGAAGTAAAATTTAGTGCTGGTTCGATAATATTGTGAATTTTACACGTTGTGAATATTTTACATTGTGAAAAACGCATATTTCTGACAATCTTGTACATACTTCACTTTTTTTTGTCGGAAATCTTTCGGCAGTCGGAAGTCCGGACTTCTGACTTCCGAAAGACTATGATATGACATGAAACAATATGATGGAATTACAAATCAGAACAATCAAACGCTGTAACCTTTCGTTTTTGCTCAACTTTTTATGGGAAAAATAAACATGTATTTTAAACTGTGTTTCGGAAAAGTACAGTATGCAGTAAATCCTCAAAAATGAGAAACTTTTGATACGGATTCAAACTTTTTTGAATAATCGAATGAGGTTGTACTTCATTTACCCGAAAACCATTGCCCAGAATGAAAAATCCCCAGAATTCCAATCGCCAGAAAGAACCATTCCCCAGAATTTTTTTCCCCAGACGAACCATTCCCCAGAAAAATTTTCGCCAGAATGTACCATTTCCCAGAAATTTTTTCACCAGAATGAACCATGTACCAGAAATTTTTTCGCCAGAAGAACCATTTCTCAGAAAATTGAAAACATTTATCCTTACTAGCAATTATTTAAAAAAAAGGAATTGTTACAAAAAATTGGGGTTTCATAACTTTATTCTTTTGCGGCAAAGCCGCAACCAACGAGGATGAAGGGGCTGAGGCGGCACAAAGCCGCCGAAGCTCCCAAATCCGAGGTGGCCGCCGACCCGCCGTCGGAAGCGGCGGCCCTAAGACATTGGTCTAGGTCTGCCGGGGCTTCCTAGGTCTGCGTGACAGCTAGGGGTGATCCCTTAGCCCCGTCCGTCACGCGACAGCGTGAAGGACAAAACGTCTTTCAAGTTCGAACGCGCAGCGTGAGGAGTCGGATACCAAAACGGTTTTTTAAAGGACCATGGTAAGCATTGAATCCAGTCTTCCGAAAATCAATCAAAACAAACACTCAGGATGCGTTTCCTGTTGGAAACATTCTGATTGTATAATGGGATAGCGCCTCTCGTAACTGCTTCGCCTGGCTGGTATGCAATCTCGATCAGCGCTCCTATCAGCTATGCAAACCGAGTCGCATCATTCAGAATCATCGGTTTAGCAAACATCGCATATCGGAGATGAGTGAGATACAAACTGATCCATTCTGAATGTAGCTCACTCAGTATCTACCTGAATTATATGAAATTCAAAATTATTTTTTGCAGGACGAGAAAAATCAAACAGTTGTGCGGGACACCAAAAATTCTCAGTAGTTTTAACGTGACGGACGACAGTTTAATAAGAGAACTTGTAAAATTTGAAAAACATGGCGAAAGTGAACATCTTTCCCTCACAAACACAACTTCAATTTGATTTTGATCATACTGATGTTAAAAAACGTTATAACAACAAATAAATTTATTAATTTGCTATACATCAAATCAAACAAAATACGCTAATGATCGGCTTCATGTATCACTCACTCACTGCCTGATCCATTCACTCCTGATCGAAGACCAACAAGATTCGCCATATGCACTGCGCATTGGTGAGATTCCAATTTGATGATGGTGCTGCACTGTTTTGACAGCAAGCATCGTACGAGGTGATCTGTATTTAGCGATGAATTGAACGATCGATGATCGGGTAGGTCCAGTAGCAATCAATAACGAAACCCGACCGTTGTACGTTCAGGTGCGAGATGCAATCAGAAACATTCATTGAAAATGAGTGATATTCGGAACACTGATTGAATCAATTAAAGTACCCAAACCATAACCGAAGCATAATATTGGTTCTAAAATAAATTTAGTCGGAAAATTTCAAAGTCGTAGTTTCATTTAAAAAATCATTTTGAAAAAATTAATTTCGAATCATATGAAATATACAAGAATTCATTAGAAAAAAAAAAACAAATAAAAATACTAAAAAAAATTCTGGGAAATGTCCATTCTGGGAAAAAAATTTCTGGTAAATGGTTCATTCTGGGGAATTTTTTTCCGGGAAATGGTTCATTCTGGGGTTTGATTTCGGGTATTTGTCATTCTGGGAAAAATTCATTCTGGGCAATGGTTTTCGGGTAAATGGGATACAATCATCGAATGAGGCCGGGTAAATTAGCTGTAATGCTGCACCATGGGTGCACGGAATCACCGCAGTTTTGTGAAAGTATGAATTCACAAGCGCTATTTAGATCACTCGACAGATCTCCAATGTTGCAAAAATACCATACCCGGTACCATGGCTTTGTGTTATCTGTAGTGAATGTTCTACGTGTCTGTGAAGCAAGGCCTGGTAGATCAGTATATTATAATTTTAATATTTTGATGTTTACATTCATTTTGAACTATTCAATGATCAACAGGATTATATTTTAGGGAGAATCTAAGCAGATCTAAAATGGAAAATATGTTTGTTTATGTTGGGGTGTGTTCCAAGCCCTTGCTTGAACCTGAGTGGACTGTAGGTGGGTGGGTACCTTCATTAAGACCGTGGGTTCCTTAGAGTGGGTAATTCCCCAACTTCTACATCAAACTACGTTTATTACTCGAATACTACATTTTACATGTATTCTTTAAAACTACAGTGTGACTACCGGCAATTCGGAACAATATTATAAAAAGGGTGATCCTGGATGCAGTTTTTTTATTTCTTGTACTTAAAACTATTTATATGCTGTTTAACTCTTCGTTGAAATGTTTAATCGATCGTTGGTTTGTCAACATTTTAACATTCCGCTAAGTGTGGTACATCAACAGTTTCCTTGTTTTGAAAACATAAGCCTTACAATTTAACCAAAACCTGTTCAATTATATTTTTTTCATATTGCACACGACAGTTTTTGAAAACTTTTTTTCGCGTGTGAGTAGTCGAGTAGTGCGGTTCGCTATTTTCATGCGCCTCGTTTCGGTCCGTCGCTTTCGGGACAAAAATGAAAATAACCACTTTAACACGCCCGAAATTTTTGAAATTTTATTTTCCATGCGCTTCGTACGTTTAAATTATGAGTGAACCATAAGTTTTGCTAAGATTTTCGAAAATTTGATGATGAATAAGTGATGGAAAAAATGGCGTCCTGCAAAGTGATCTATTTAAAAGCGAAATCGAGCGAAATGGGTCTTTAAAGGCGTTTGCTGTGTGTGCGGTCCCCGTTACAAAAAATCTTCCCGAATGAGCGAGAAAAAAACGTGCTTCGGTGTGTCGGGTTAACATCGTTGATTGGAAGAGAGAACTGAATCTATTTTACAACTACATACGAAACGTGAGTAAATGATCTCCGAACTGGTGTCAAGTGGAAGCGAGATAGTGTTGAGTGGTGGTTGGTGAGCGGCGAAATAGTATCGAATGAGGCGATTCAACATGGGGTAAAGTGTTGTTCCTGGCACACCGTGGAAACATCGACGCTGGAGGAACGAATCTGGTGAGGATGTTCCATTTATTTTCTCTATCTTGTTTCATTGTATTTTTTTCTTTTCATTGGAGTTAAATTAAAAAAAAAAAAGTTTTTTTTTTGGTTCATTCATTAAACAGGGTTTGCAAAATTTATAAGTTTTCACACTTCTTAAAGCTCAATTTTATTACAATTGTAAATCTATATAACCAATTATTAAAATTTTCCAATGAGTTTTGATCCCTTTAATAAAGAAATCATTAATTTCGTCCTTTTTTCAGCACCAAACATGTAGTTCTCCGGACCTATTTGATATTTAAGGTTACTCTCTGTAAATCTCTCATTCAACTAAAACATGAGTTATAGTAATTTGTTACGGACTAGTATCCCATATTGGTGGTTCGTCTCTTATACATGTAGATACGTTAATAAAGATTCAGAAAATTTAACATAACATTTCCAGTTTAGATAGAAAATGTCTAGTTTTCATAAATAATTTGAACCTCAAACAAACTAAAATGAAAAAGAAAAAATACATATTCAAAACTGTTTTTCAGCATTGATACTTTATTTTTACACATTGTTGGGGTTTTGGGTTGGGCCATCCGGGCATCCGATTGAAACGATTCTTGAGGAGAGCATTGGGCTACCTCACCAGCAAGGGATCGTGAATTGAGGAAGGGTCCGTCTCCCCACCCAGCTGAGCGCTTCGCATTGCAATGGCTTGATTCAGACGCTCGATAAGTTAAATTTGTTCTTTCGATGGAGATAATTCAATCCTATCCCTGTTTAGATATGTAAGTGCCTCTGCTTACATTTCTTATCCCTTGGAACAGTCCATTCAAAGACATTTTGAACATATCCAGTTGATGAATCTTGAACAAGTTGCAAAGTAAAAGTTGCTCGCTGCTACTGGCTGTGCCTTGCTACCTGGGTGGTAGAAATACATACATACATTGCACACGACAGTTTTTGAAATGAAAAAATATTTTTCAACAGTTTTGAAATTCAAAGTGACTATAACTACTTTTTTCGATAGCAAAAGTTAGTGCAAACGATTCGAATAAGTCAAAAAAATTCAAAAAATTAAAATAGTCCAGTTTTAAGAAGACTATATTTAATAGAGTTTTAGTTTTTAAAGAGCCTTTAAGAGTTCAACCAACCTGAAGTTGTTTCTCTGTTACTGTCGTTGGTTTTTATGATTTTGTGCTTTTAATTCAACTAAGTTATTTTTTGATACAGGTTAATAACTGCAGTTGTCGGGTTTCGATACACTGTTTTAGTTCTTTTGAATGAAATCTGATATTCTGATCAGATGAAATGGAACGAATTATTAGGCCATGTCATAATAAATGTTAATTTTAAGAAGTTGTGAAATTAAAAAAAAAATGAAAGAATCATTAATAAAGTGTGAAGAAAATGAAATCATCGGATGGGATCCTAATTGGTTTACTTCCACATTAAGGAAGATATTTAAAATCAACACCGGATGTATTTCACGTTCGTATTCAGCAGCACCCAGTCTCATTTATGTATTTGGTGTGCCGAACGAGCATTATAATGTGGCATAAAATGAGATTGCAAAAATTCAGCGCGTTTTCAGTGCCCATAAAAAAAGGAAGCTCAAAGACCGCTTCACCACCTACAATGACCGGGCAAAAACCAACCATAGGTACACGCATAGATTGAGTCCATGCCGATAGATATGATTGTTATTAAAGCTCGGTTATAACCTTTATGAATGACGGCGGCTGCTAATAATTCCGGAGGAAGGAAGCTAGGAAATAGGAAAAGCTAATTCCGGAACGAGTCGATCTTTTCAGCTTTCTCTCCGACAAAAGAAAACCCACAGCCTGTCGGGATTCGGAAGAACCAATTTTTCAATTCCAAACACACAAAAGGCTACATGTTTTGTAAAAAAAATCATCCAAAATCGCCTGTAAATTGGCTTCGTATCTTTGCTTTCCGCATCTCTTTGTAGGTACGCAGATCATTCCAACTTCCTTTTGGAATCATGAATGGCACCACTCTGCTGTTGTTGTTTAGATTACCTACAGATCGCTCGGCAGCCGGAGGATCCGCAAATGGTCAAATATGGAAATGGAAACATCATAATGAAGAGATGCTAAAACAGGATTAACTTGTCGGCAGTTGAGTGGAACATTGTTGATCTTTGGGATAATCCTAGGAGAAGCATGAAATTAAGAGCCTGCCAACGGCCACCGGGAACGTGTAATGTGCAAGCTTTGAAAATATGAAGATTTTCGACTTTCAGAATAGAGACATCAGTAAAACTTGGTCGATATATTTTAAAATTTGCTAGAAAATTTGCGATGTAATGTATCAACGCTGATATCTGACTTTTTATTTTACTCTGTAGAAAATTTTCTCAGAATATTGACGACTTTATTCCAAAAACCAAAATTTGAAAATCGAAAGCTTACTAAAATAAATTACTTTGAAGGGATCGTTGTCTTGGAATGAAACCTTGACAGTAGCCAAATTGACGAAATATTTTAACAGACATTTTGAAACAAAGTAAGGGAGATAAACTCATAACGAGCACCCGGGGCGAACTGGGCACCCCTCTTTTTTACAAAAGTACGAATTCTCTCATATAAATTTTCACGAGGAACAGTTTCGTAGTTCCTTTAGTAGGGGAGATAAGGGCATAACGAGCACCCAGGGCATAATAAGCACTCATTTTTTCTACAAAAGTACGTATTTTCTTAAACAAATTTTCATGAAGATTTGTTTCGTACTACCTATAGTATTAATTTTTCACCAAAAAAGTAATATCCTTTTCATCTTTACAGAAATATTAAATAATAACCAGCTAGGTTCTCAAGTGAGGAAAATATTTTAATTTTTGAGCTCCACCAAATAAGCTTTTATGACCTTTAAATCATCTTGATCTGAAATGTACGCACTGCAACATGACTTACACATTGTTTCTCAGTTTTCACCAGCATACAATTTTTGGTTTTTCACTTAAATCAATTTTAAAACGCGTTTTTACTTAAATTTGTTGACCTGGGGCGAACAGAGCACTTTTAATCAGGGCAAGATGAGCGTTTCCTGCTGTATAATCTAGCAGCGAATTCAACTCAATGAAGTCAACTGCATGATAGAGCTACAGCTTGGCCTGACGATTTTTCCTATTGGTAAGGTGTCGGAGAGGTTACAGTAGACTCGAGTTCGATTCCTGTTCGAGGGGATTTTTTTTCTAGCATACCATTCATGATTGATTTTTTTTTTATTGTTACATTATACGGCTAGTAGCATCATCCGTCAAACAAAACACCATAAACATAATGTATGAGCATAAGTTAATTGTTTGAGTTCTACAAACAGACCTAGATTATTAAATAATTAATAAAAATATTGAAAAATGAAATTTATAAAATTTTTTGTTAATGCTTTGTTTGATGAATCTACGCCTCACCATTTAGTGCAAAATGCATCGATCATGAATGATAAATGAAAAAAAAAATTACCTTGATCAGGAATCGAACTCGAGTCTACTGATTACCTCTCCGACACCTTACCAATAGGTCAAATCGACAGATGGAACAAGTCAAGCTGTAGCTCAAGTATTCAGTTGACTTTATCGAGTTGAATTCGCTGCTAGACTCCTCGGCAGAAAACGCTCATCTTGCCTCGATTAATGTTGCTTATACTGCCCCAGGGGGGGGGGGGGGGGGGGGTTCTCATTATGCCCCTACAGTGACTGGTTTTCAGCTTTTGGCAAAATTTTTTAAAATGCATTTTAAACGTTTTTATCTAGTTTTTTTAAGTTTCAGCCAACTAGGAAATAGACAATTTGAGTGTCTGAACACGAAACAATGATGTAATTCCCATATTACAGCTGTTCTCTATGATTAAAAAAGCGTTTTCCTTAAGGTGGCCATTATGCCCTCATCTCCCCTATTGATTTTTCAGCAAAAAATAAATCTCCTTAATATCTTTACTGAACATCTTTACAATTAGGTTCTCAAGTGATGAAAATATAATAATTTTTGAGCACTGGAAAATAAGCTTTTATGATCGTTAAATAATCTTAATCTATAATGTACGCATTGCAACACTAAAATCACTAAAATCAATTTTAAAACACATTTTTAGTTTAACTTGTTGACTCGGGGCGAACAGAGCACAATTATTCGGGGCACGATGAGCGTTTTTCTGCCGTAGCATCTAGCAGCGAATTCAACTCGATGTAGTCAACTGAATGATAGAGCTACAGCTTGCCTAGTTTACATCTGACGATTTGGCCTGTTGGTTTTTTTTTTCTTGTAGGGGAGAGCCCACTGCGACCAGTAGTTGATCTATTGTGGTAATTACCCCGCGTTACTGTATGCTATCAGGCTCACCTGCACTATGGGTTGAAGTGACAGTTGATTGCTGACTAAGCATTTTATCCCAATCGGGTATGATATCAAAGATGTATGATATAACCTTCTTAGGGCTGATATGCAACCATATGTCTTGTGCGCTTATTAACCCATTCGAGACGGGGGCCTTTTCACGTCATTCGAACTCATAGGACTTTACTCTTAGATAACTTTTATGTCGTTTGATTTTCATCAAAACAGTTTCTTAATACATTTTGCCTAACATTTGCGGAATCCATTGGTATAAGAATATTATTTTTCCGAACAATAGTAAACTCACAATGGATGATTGTTCTGACAAAGGCACAAAAATTCTATTGCACACACGGTGTGCAATCGGTCTCGAACGGGTTAACTTTGCCCCAAGAGCACGCTCTCTCCTATTTAGGAGGGCGCAGCAGTTGCATAGAAGATGCTCTGCAGTTTCTTTTTCGACCCCGCAGAACCGACAGTCGTCGTTTTGAATAATGTTCATCCGTTTGAGATGTTGTTTTGTTGGACAATGTCCGGTCAAGAGACCTGTGTAAGTACTTAACTCGTGCTTATTTAAGTTCAACATGTTTTTGGAGAGTCGTGCGCTTGGTTCTATGAATCTTTTCGCCTGAGCTGCTCCCTCTGCTGTTCTCCAGTTGGAGCCAATAGTGGTGCTTTCCCAGTTCTTGAGTTCCATATTTAAGGCACTCCTCGATACTCCGCAGAAGGGTTCTGGTCCAATTAACAGGCCCTGAGATCCTTCCCTAGCTAGCTGGTCTGCTTCTTCGTTCCCTAGGATACCGCAGTGGCCTGGAACCCAGAATAAAAATACTCTGTTCCGTATGGCCAGGTTTCTTAGTGCAACAATACACTCCCATACTAGCTTGGAGTAACATGTGAACGTACTAAGTGCCCGGAGAGCGGCCTGGCTGTCAGAAAATATATAGATACTTGTGTACCTGTATCCTCTTTTCAAACAGGCTAAGGTGCATTCTAGAATTGCTTGAACTTCTGCTTGGAATACTGTTGGCCAGTTTCCCATAGGAATTGAGATCCTGAGTCTAGGTCCGAACACCCCTGCCCCAGTTCTATTATCCATTTTTGACCCATCAGTAAAGAATTTAATCGATCCGGGAGGAACCTCAGGACCACCTGACTCCCACACGTCCCTATCGTTGATAGTTACATTGTATGGTATGTCTAGGTTGAAAACGGGCTCCATCCAGTCATCATTCTTTACAATAAGTGAGTTTATTTTAAATTTATTTAGGATTTTTAGATGTCCTGTAAGATCCCCCTCATAGAGAGTTTTGATTTTTGAGAGTCTCAAGGCACTACGTTCTGCCTCTAACTCAATAAATTGGTGTAGTGGCAGAATATTTAGGTGCATTCAGAGCCTCGCTTGATGTGCTTCGCATAGCGCCAGTTATAGATAGCGTTGCTATTCTTTGAAGCTTCGCTAGTTTCTTCCGGGCCGTAGCTTGCACAGTTTTGGTCCACCATACTAAGGAGGCATAGGAGATTTTGGGTCTTATTATAGCTGTAAATATCCATTGGACGATTTTCGGCCTTAGTCCCCATTTTTTCCCTACTCCTTTGAGGCAAACCCATAGAGCTGTTGTAGCCTTGGCTATTACATGCTCTAACTGTGGGTTCCATGATAGTTTTGAGTCTAGTATGATTCCTAGATATTTCACCTGTGATTCGAAGTTTAGCACTTCCCCATCTGGTGTTAGAGGTTTTAGAGCAGTTTTTCGTCTCATAGTGAATGCTATCACAGTAGTTTTGGAAGGGTTAATGTTCAGTCCCTCTTCCCTGCACCAGAATAGAGCGTAGTTAAATGCAGATTGCATTCTATTAGACAACACATTCTCATGTTTTCCCCGAACTATAATAACTACGTCATCAGCAAAGCCAATAACTTCGAATCCCATAGATACAAGTTTGTTTAGGAGGTCGTCCACGATCAGTGACCACAACAACGGTGATAGAACCCCACCTTGGGGACATCCCTTAGTTGGAGTGGTTCTGATCGTAAGTCCTCCCAAGCTTGCATAAATGGTTCTATCTATCAGCATGGTCCTAGTCCAGTCAACAATTGCCATGTGGCACCCTCGTCTTTTCATAGCTGATTCGATTGAGTAATGAGATGCGTTGTCGAATTCCCCTTCAATGTCTAGAAAAGAAGCAAGTGCTATTTCTTTTGCCTCCATAGTCTTTTCTAGTTTTTGTGTTAAGGTATGTAAGGCCGTAACCGTTGACATACCTTTTTTGTAAGCGAACTGAAAATTGTTCAGCTTACATAAGCTAAGATACTGAGATTTAATGTGCTCGTCAAGTATCTTCTCCATTATTTTCAAAATAATGGATGTCAGACTGATAGGTCTGAATGCCTTTGGTTGAGTTTTATCTTTCTTCCCTGGTTTCGGGATGAAGATAACGCGCACCTTCTTCCACTGGGTGGGAATATGACAGAGGGTCATACTGGCGACAAACATCTCTACCATGGCAGGTGTTACCATTTGTTTTGCTTGCTGTATCTGGATTGGCATAATTCCATCTTCACCAGCAGCTTTAAATGGCTCGAATGTACTTATTGCCCAGTTAACCATTGACGGTGTAAAGATTGTGCGCGATTTGCGGAGAGCTTCCTCGCGTCTAACACTTCGACTGGGTCTTCCAGCCAGAGTGTCCATAATCTCTAACCCTTCGATGGATCCTGGAAAATGCGTACTTAGTAGTAATTGAAGTGTTTCTTCTGGGTCTGTAGTTAGCTCCCCATTGTTTTTCTTCAATTGACCCAGTCCATTTGAGTGTTCTTTAGATAGAACTTTCTGGAGCCTGGCAGCTTCTGGCGTAGTTTGAATGGATTCACACATGTGCCTCCAACTACTTCTTTTAGCTCTTCGAATATTTTTATTGTACTCAGTTAGGGACTTACGATAGTCATCCCAGTTTGAGTCAGCTTTTGCTTTGTTGAAAAGTCTTCTTGTTTTTTTCCTTAACTTTTCTAGTTGTCTGTTCCACCAAGGAACTCTTCTGGTTGAGACACGTTCCATTAGTGGACAGCTTGCTTCGAAAGCGTATATGATTTTATTTGTAAAACTGTTTGAAGCTTCCTCTAATTGCTTTGTTGTGCGTATTTTCCCATCCAACAAAGGTTTACAAGCTTCAAGTGTGTGTTTGTAGAGATCCCAGTTGGTGTTCCTAGGGTCTCTATAAACGTCCCTGATTATTTCTCCTCCCACTATGTCGAATGTAATATGTCTGTGATCAGACAGTGATTCTTCATCCGACACCTCCCAGTTATTTATTTTCCCTAGAAGCAGTGGTGTGCATAGAGTTAAATCGAGGACTTCTTGTCTGTTCGCCGTTGTGAACGTAGGTTTGTTTCCCTCGTTACATATTTCAATATGGTTTTGTAAAAGAAACTCTAATAAAGACTCACCTCTGTTGTTGATGTCTGTACTTCCCCACAACGTGTGATGTGCGTTAGCATCGCAGCAGATGAGAAACTGCTGGTTTTGTGCCCGGCATTTTCTTACAAATTCTACTACCATCGGTGGGGGTATATCGGTGCTATCTCCTGGGAAATACGCCGAGGCTACACTTACCGTGTGCTTACCTCTTGGTGTCGGTATTTCCATTCGTATAGCCGTGATGTCTCCGTCGATAAATTCTGTAAAGGGAGTAAATTTAATTCTTTTATTAACTAGTAAAGCAGCCCTTGGGTGAGCGCTTCTATCGTCGTAAAGAATCTTACCATTCGGCGTGTAAAGCCCTTGTACTTTATCCTTGTTAACCCAAGGTTCCTGGATAAAGGCAAGGTCCAGGTTTTCGGAGACGAATCTTCTCAGTAGTGTACTCGAGGCTCCTACTGCATGATGAAGATTCGCCTGAACACATTTTAGGGTGTTCATTTTTGTTGTTTTTTGCCCATGGTGGTGGGGCAAGGCACCGGCTTTTTGCCATTTGCACATGTTTGCTTGTCTCGTTTTGGTTTGCTCCATGTGCTGAGGCTTCTTGAACCAGTCTTAGTAGTTCTGAATTTTGTGTTAGCAGGTTTGTTGATGGTTACTTTACCTTTAGAACTGCTCATTCCACTCGGGCCTGGTTTAAGTTGATCTTGTTCCAAACATGGGCCCATGTTCAACAACCCAGTCCCTTCCGGTGAGCGATCTGCATTGAATTTACTGAGGCTTTTCTCATTTTTCCCGTTTGTCCCTGAGTCTTGTCCCTGGTCCATAGGTTGGCCCTGGTCCTTCGACTCTGGTTCATTGAGATTGAGTGTCGCCAAGGTACTTTCTTTGCTAATCGACTCTCCTTCTGTGGATTGGACCTGGTCTGTCGCCGACTGGTCCTTTACAAGGCCCTGTTTTAGCTGCCCGGGTCCTTGAGCAGCTTTATCGGTGGTGTTCCCTTCAACAGTTCTGCTTTCTGGATTTTTCTTGGTTATTTTCCAGATTTTACTGGAACCAAATCCATAGTATATGACGAAGTTCCTCTTCTCCAACTCTTTCATCGAGGTTTCGTCTACGGTGAAAACCACATCGAGAGCTTCGTTCTTTTTGTGGATATCGTAGAATCTCCAGCTTTCAGTACTATGCTCATCGTTTTGGCTTTCGATTGTAGCCTGAATCGTACCGATATCGTCCTCGGCAGCTCCAGGTAAGTGAGCCTTAAGGATCTCCGATCTTGGGATTTGATTATCTCCAACGGCGACTAGTTCAGCTCCTACCCATGGCTTGATTGTTGGTGTAACTTGCTTTAGCCAGTCCGATGTAGCCTGGTCAAGACACGTTACAACCATGAAGCCAGACTTGTACGAGCATTGAGCGAACTTCGGTTTAAGTTTCTCCTGCCTTTGACCGAGAACAGCCCGTTTTATCGCCTGCTGTACCATTTTAAGTTGTTCTGTTTTCAGCTGTGTGCAGGGGTAATTTTTGGCTAGTATGCCTACCCTCACAGAACCAGCAACCTCACTGTAGGAGGACCTTTGCTTTGACTTGCCTTTTGTTTTCTCTTTTGGTCTTATTGGGCGACTGGCCCTATGTAGACCTTCACGAGCATCATTGGCGTGTGGTCGAGCTTGTCTTGGTTCATTTGAGTGCGGCTGTCTCGTTGGGGCTAGTGGCCCTCTAGCCTTCTTGGCTTTCGATTTTTCCACACTGCTCGAACCAGCGTTATCTCCACTGCGCGCCCGTTTTGCGTTTTTTACAGGGGGCGTATTCTTTGCAGTGGAGATTAGGCGCATTGCCTCTTCGTATGGTACGTTTTTGGCCATAAGCTTTCTAAGCCGTCTCTTGGCCGCACCACTTAGCTGCCGTGTGTCGAGATTTTTCTCTTTATTCGGCACATCTGTTGTTTTGATGGTGACATTAACCCCATCATCGTCGCTCTCGTCGTCCACTTCCGCAGGTGATTCTAAAGCGGAAGATGAGATGGATGGCACTCCCGTGAATGACTCGTTAGAGAGCTGTCTTTCGAGTTCACCTTCTGTGACTTCCATATTTTCCGGCTGAGACGAGCAGTCGGCACTCGTGTAATTTTGTTTTTGTTGGTTTGTGTTCATATTTTGATCCCACGAGTTGCTAGGGAAGTAACGGTCAGCTGTGTCAGTGCCCTGCTGTAACACAGTAAGGGCTGTATACTGTGGGGTGCGCCCTGGTGCCCCACAGGTTCCGTTAGCGACTGAGATTCCCTCCAGCCATACATCCTATCGTCACGGTGCCTTAGGATTGGGGCACCTCCTCACTTTGCTATTGTCGAGGTGACAACATTGCCCGGGCTTCGCCGCCAGCTGCGTATTCACTTTTAGCTGGCTGTCATTTGTGATCATATGACTCGTGGAGGCGTGAGGTAGGAACGAGTGAGGACCGGAATTATGTTTGTCATTCCTTCCAGGTTGTCAACCCACCATTTGAAGGCCTGTTGGTTAGATGTCTGAGAGACAATCAGTAGGCTCGAGTTCGATTCCTGTTCGAGATTTTTTTTCCATTCACCATTCATGATCGATTATTTTGATTGTTGCATTTCATGACTAGTAGCATCTTGGCGGGTGATGTAAAGCACCAAAAACATAATGTATGAGTGTGTGTGTGTGAATTGCTTGTATTCTACAAAAAGTCATACATTATTTTAGTGTTGCTTTGTTTGATGGATCTACGCCTCACCGTTTAATGTAAAATGCATCGATCTTAATAGTAAATGAAAAAAAAAAACCTCGAACAGGTATCGAACTCGAGCCTACTGATTACCTCTCCGACATCTAACCGATATGCCAAATCGTCAGACGAAACAAGTCAAGCTGTAGCTCTATTATACAGTTGACTTCATCGAGTGAAATTCGCTGCTAGATTCCACGGCAGAAAACGCTCATCGTGCCCCGATTAATGTTGCTTATACTGCCCAAGTGGGGGTTCTTATCATACCCCAACATTGACTGATTTTCAGCTTTCGGGAAAAAAATTTAAAATGCATGTTTAAACGTTTTTATCTACCTTTCCAAGTATAATCCAATTAGGAAATATACTTTTTTAGAGTCGGAACACGAAACAACGATGTAAGTAACATATTATAGCTGTTTTCTATGGTTAAATAAGCGTCTTCCTTAAGGTGGCCATTATGCCCTTATCTCCCCTATTGAATCAAAAAGTAGCAGAAATTGGAAAAGGGAATGCAGCCACTCAACACGAAGAAAAATATATATTCTACTGATATATCAGTTGAATAACGTGTCTACTAGAACATAAATATGAATTGTTAAATATTAATATAATTAACTTTTGAACATCATTTTATATCTGGATCGATTTCAGATCCACTCAAGCGATTAGATGGTTTTGCGTTACAACACATAAAAATAAAAATTTCGACGAGATTCGAACTCGTGATCTCACGATTACTTGGTTCGAAACCTGTTGCAACCTAACCGACTGAGCTATCGCAATTGCGATGACCTAAATGGGTAGAAGAGAATGCTGCTGTAAATTTCGGTAATGAGTACTCACTCGTTTGTCGGTTGCTCAAACATTAATTTTACCCGGAAGAAGCTCGGTTTCCGGGAAAATCCTGGTCGTGGGTTCTCTTGGCGATAGGTCGGTTCACTAAGCTGCTCGGCTGACGTCTCGCGTATGCCGCCTCGCCGAATCTACGGTGTTCTAGTCGATCGAAACGTACCACGTGTTGTTGGGTGGCTCTCGCAAGTGTCGCTTTCCTGTGGACTTATCGTTCGGAATTGCGCGACAATCGGCTCCTTCGGTGATCTGAAATAAAAATTAACTAACCACTACGCACTTTGATAGCAATAAAAACCCATTTACCCTTTCTTTCAAAATTTTAATCGCACGTTTAATGAACTAGCACTAAGATTCGATACATTCGGAGGAAAAAAGCAACTTTAAAAATTTGTTGAAGAATATGTTTAATTTTTTATTAGTACCTTTTCGTACTACAACACGCGCAAACTTTCAATTTTTTCCGATCCTTCCTGCTTTACAGTCCAACGAAAAGTGGACGAGAAAAGCATCAGCCCTCAGATCAAACTGGTTATTGATCTTCTTGACCGGAACTACGTAAATATCAGCAAACCAACAATTACGAACTTCCCAGGAGAAAATATCTGCTTATCAAAATTGTTTTCCTTTCACATCTATCCGAGATCAAACCAGCTATCTCGTGCCTAAGTTCGCGTGGAGCGATATCGGCAAGCAGGTCCACCACTACTTTCATACTAAAAATTTCCTCATGACGTCATAGTCAGGTCGAACTCCCTCGGCGGAGGGGTTGACATCGTTGAGTGCCTCGCTTAAAGAGCACTCTCATGAGTTCCTTGAGTTGGAGTAGGGTTACTATATCCTGCAACGCGAAAAAGAGTACATTGAGAAAAAAAATGTAAGAAAAACGCCATTTATTCAAAAACCATGATGTTTTAGGTTATTAAAATACCGCCAATTTGTTGCAAGGTGCATAACTTAACAAATGGTCAGAATTTGAAGTTGGATTATTCAAAGTTTTCGATAATATCCTGAGGAAGCGCACCAGCGTTGATAAGAAAACTGCATTTTAAAAATAGTTTATTTTTTAAATATATCCGAATTTTTTTATTCTTTAAAAATATTTATTTATTTTTTTATTTATTTATTGTTGTTGTTATGCATGTTGTCTACTGTCCGGGAGTGCATTGCATACCCAAAGGCGCTTATTTGGAACGAAAAATCCCGATTGAAATCGTGAATGAACTCGTGATATTCTCCACTGGTATCCAGAAATAAATTAATTTATATAAGAATGTTTTATTTAATTCCTTTCACAAAAAAAGAGTACATTTGGTCGAATTTCACAAAAAGAAAAGTACACTCTTTTTTCGTTTGAAAAAGAGTACATGTACCCTTAAAAGAGTACGTATGGTAACCAGAGATGCCAATGTGCCTGATTTTTCAGGCATTGCCTGATTTTTCGAGGCTCTGCCTGATAACCAGATAAGCCATTGAATTTCCCTGATTTTTGAAAATATGCCTGATTTTGCCTGATTTTTGCGAATGTCATGAAAAATGAGTAGTAAGGAACTTGAGTAGGTACCATAGCTGAAGTGAAAAAGTAAAAATGTGGCTGAATCAAAGCAATCGAAAGATTCCCGTTAATTCTTATTAAAAAAAGAGATTTAAATGGATTTTTTCGATAGCTTGATGCAGTAAAATTATTCAACCAAGTAGGCTCACAACACACATTAGAGTGAAAATGTTGAGCGATGATCAAAACAAAAAAAAATGTCATCTCTTTGAGCGAAATGTCCGTTACTTTAACGCTGCCTGATTTTGCCTGATTTTTATTCCGCCTGCTCCCTGATTTTTGAAAAAACATGTTGGCAACCCTGATGGTAACCCTAAGTTGGAGACCTCTCTCGGAAGCAGAACTTGCAGTCTAATTTTAGTTTGAATAAAACGGGGATGCTCAAGTGAAATCTGTTCAGTAAAGTCGCAATTTATCGAAATATTTTCAGCAAAGTCGATACTGTTACAGTGGTTATACCATCTACCAGAGCTGCGGCAACACACACGAGCTTGAAACAGCTTTTATAGTGATGGGAAATATGCAAAAGCGCGTGATCGGGTGGTGGTCGATAGACTCACGACTGTGTCGGTTGAGTATCAAGGGCCGCTTCTTCAACATCAGCATCATCAACGTGCACAGCCTTCACCTCGGAAGTATCGGTACCGCTGTCCCAAACGTGGTATCAAGATCGTCATCGGAGATTTTAATGCTCAGGTGGGAAAGGAATTCAAACCGACAATTGGAAGGTTCAGCGCGCATCAACTGACCAACGAAAATGGCCTAAGAGTCATAGATTTCGCCGCCTCCAAACGAATGGTCGTACGTAGTTCCTTTTTCCAGCACCGACTCACACACAAGTATACCTGGAGATCATCTTACCAAACGCAATCACAGATCGACTACGTTTGATAGACAGCCAGCACTTCTGGGACATCATCGACGTCAGATCCTTTCGAAGCGCTAACATCGAGTCAGACCATTATCTGCTGTTGGTGAAGATGCACCCAAAACTCTCCGTATTGAACAACAAGCAGTACTGCCGGCAGAGGGTGAGCTGGACGAAAGCCCCTCTTGAGAACTGTTGGAATGACATCAAGACAGCCGTCAATAGCGTTGCGGAGAACGTACTCGAGCATGTGGAACGAACACGACGAAACGACTGGTTCGACGATGAGTGAGTAGGAGGGTAATGGACGAAGAAAACTCCGCGCGGGTGGCGGTAGTGTAAAGAAGCACACGTCGAAACGTGGAAAATCATTGACAGTGAAGAGACAGAGAAAAACGCGGCCTGGAGGAGGAGGAGATCGAGGAGCTGGATCAGCTGCATCGTTCCCAAGAAAAACGAAAGTTCTATCTGAAACTCAACGCATCCCGCAGAGGCTTCGTGCCGCAAGCCGAAATGTGCTAGGATAAGGATGGGGGCATCCTGACGGAAGCAGCACTTGAATGAACATCTGTACGGCGCACATGCAGGAGACTAAGACGGTAGGGTAAGATACATCGCCGGCGTAGCTTATGACGTAGAGGAGCCGCTCTTAGCGATGAGTGAAGTTAAGGAAGCTATTCGCCAGTTGAAAAGCAACAAATCGGTTGAGAAGTATGGCATCGTAGCTAACTCCTCAAAATGGGCCCGAACAAGTTGACCGATTGCCTACACCGGTTTATGGTCCAGTTCTGGGACACAGAACAGTAACCGGAAAAGTGAAAGGAGGGGTTAATATGCCCCATCTACAGGAAGGGCGACAAATTGGACTGTGAGAACTACCGAGCGATCACTGTCCTCAAAACCGCCTACAAAGTGTTGTCCCGAATCCTACTCTCTCGCCTAACGCTACAAGCAAAAAGATTCGTAGGGGGTCACCAGGACGGCTTCATGGAGGGACGGTCTACGACGGATCACATTACTTGTGATCACTAAGTCAGCATGATCAGCAGTAAAAATATATTATTGGATTGTACGTTTTACTGTAAAGACGTGTTTTACTGAAAATTGAAACTCCGGAAATACCACATCTGGCGACGACGATCAACCATGACGAGCTATGGAAAATCATGGACGATACATCACTGATGTCTCTCACTAGACTGATCAAGGCGACGATGGATGGAACTCAGTGCGGTGTGCGGATTTTAGGTGATTTGCCGAGTTCATTCGAAACGCGCAGGGGGCTTCGACAAAACGATGGTCTATCCTGCATGATGTTCACCTTGGCGCTAGAAGGTGTTATTTGACGAGCGGTGAACAAAATGCGGCTCACGATTTTCAACAGATTTAGTGAACTTATCTTCTTTGCCGACGACGTTGATTTAGTCGGTAGATCATCTGCGGCGGTCTAAGAGATCTACCGCTAACTGAAACGTGAAGCGAACTGGAGATAGTCGAAGACTTTGTCTATCTCGGCTCACTGACACTGACACCTGCCGTGAGATGCGACGGGGAATGACCAGCGGAAGTCGTGCCTACTATGGACTTCACAAGCAACTGCGGTCCGTCGAGAAGACTTAGCCCTCGCACAAAGTGTAACCTGTACAAAACGTTCATTAGACCGGTTGTTTTCTACGGCCACGAGACATGGATATTGCTCGAGGAGGACCTGGATACACTCGGAGTATTCGAGCGACGAGTGTTAAGAATCTTTGGCGGCGTACAGGAGAACGGAGTGTGGAGGCGAAGAATGAACCACAAGCTCGCGCGACTCTACGACGAACCCAGTATCCAGAAGGTGGTGAAGGCTGGCCGGATACGCTGGGCGGGACATGTTGCGAGAATACCGGACGACTGTCCTGCAAACCAGGTATTCGCTACGAACATGGTAGGAACAAGACGAGCGAGATGGTTAGACCAAATGGAGCGTGATCTGGCGAACGTGGGGTGTCCGAGAAATTGGAGAACGGTTGCCCAAGACCGAGTGAATTTTAGGAATTATGCTCGTCAAGTTATGTCGTGAGACAGAATACTATGTTAATAAATAAAAATAAAGGAGATGAGCAGAGGCGCATCGAGCGAGGTGGTTAGACCATGTGGAGCGTAATCTGGCGTAAGTAGGATGCCCGAGAAGTTGGAGAACGGTTACCATGGATCGAGTGAATTGGAGGAATATATTTCATAAGGTTACGTCGTGAAACGGAACACCATGTAGGTAAATGAAACAAAACAATTATTTTTTTTGTATCATTATTTCAAATTTGGGTCATTCTTGTGATTGTTAGAAAGTTATTAAAAAATAATTTTATTTCTTTTTTGAATATATGTAACTAAACATTTGGTCCGGAAAAAACATGAGCCCCTCAGAGCCATTGGGGTTCAACGTATGAGCTTATGAGAAAATACAGTTCTAAGTTTTAATTTTGTGTGATCTTGGAAAGTGTTACCTATAGTTTTTTTTATAAATAAACAAAAAAAAATGAAAAATGATTTTTTTTATTTACGTTAAATATACAAAAACAAAGTTGGCAACATAGAATTAGCAAATTTTATATATTGAGCCCCTTTAATCTAAGATTTTAAACTGAGTTTACAAAATGAGACAAACTGAAATGAGACTGATAACAAAAAATTGTATCATAAAATTCCACATAAAATGGACCGCCGAGCGATCTATATCAACCAGTCATCGTATGTACAAGTTATTATACTTACATCTTTCAATTGTTTTATTAAAAAATAAGCTTAAAGCGCGATGATTTCTTAAGTTTCTACAATACAAACGAGAACAAGTCTCTATGAAATGAATCTATGCAACAATTTTCCACTTGTATCAAGATCCAACGCGGCATCGGCAAACTTCAAACGAATTCCCATATAGAAGAACTCCCACAACCCCTAAACTGCCAACTAGGTAACCTCAAAATTTGCTTCGACCGTAACGAATCGATAACTATCAACTCGGGGATAACTCGACTGTGCAAAAGGATAAGTACCTACTAGCTAGCTGCCCAGGTATTTTTGTCGCATTGTGCATGATGATTGCGCAAAAATTTCACCTTTCTTTCACCTATTCAAATTTTCAAGATGGGAAAAGTGGAACAGTGCCGCAGTCCGTTCGGTGCTCATCCTGATTTATTCGGCAAAGATCAAACATCTCGATCGATGGATTTGAATCGGCACAAAGTTTTGTCTCAGAAAAAAGGAAAATTTGACGTTCCGGATTGACGAACAAGTTGAAATAAAGGCCTGTGTTTAGGGATGACAAATTAAAGAAAAAAAAGAGAACCATTTTCAAGGGTGCTTATCGATCGGTTGACTACAATTTCGAGACCTGTGAGAACGGCTAAAAAGTTGTTTGAATTTTGGTTGATCATCAGACATGTGTGAAATTTTTCAGTTCAAATTCGATATTTCAATACTTGAGATTGTTTTTTAGTAAAATTTAAATAAATGAAAGTTTGGTACTTTTAATCAATTTGAAAATAAAAGTACAAAAAATATCGTTTGAATGTGTACCGAAGTGAACCCAACCTTGAAGAACAAACAAGTCAGAGATAAAATTGTACCACAATGGACGTTTGAATCCTTTTCAATAAACATAAAAACACACAGATGATCCCATAATGATACATTGGTCTGGCTATTTGAATAGCGGCGTGGCTAGTTGATCATTATCAAACTTAACAAAAACTAAGGTTTAATCTGTTCCGCCGAAGATCACATTCTTCAATGGAGAAATGGCAAGGCCGTTGCAATGGAACCCAACAATAACAAAAAATCAGTAATAGAATGGAATCATATGAGCGTAAAATGTACACAATGGTGGTCCATTCTTGACATGGGAAGTGTGTGTACCTACCTACAGAGAGAACCTCCAAGTCGCGCGACTGCCGAGGCTTTTCACTTCCACGCTCCAGATTATCTTCCCCTTTTTTCAATTTTTTTTTTTGCCATAAGCATTCTAAATAAACATGAACAGAACATACCGCACATAGGTATTATTGAATATGTTTCATATGCTGTGAAAGGGTAAAGAAAAGACCCTCTCCCGGTGGTGATTTTGTTGGGCCTATAAAGAGTATATAAATTTATCATCATGTTAATCTATCATACGCACTCTCATCACTAAAGGGGGAAAAAATTTTACTGTTCCAGTTCAGCATTGTGATTTGTTGTATCTTTACTTTCAATTAAAGGGATTTTCCGCACCGTCAAATTTTATTTTGATTGGCTTTCTCGTCTGGTGTGCGTTCGAAACAGACAGATATCTCAGAGATGGTCTTGAATGATTTATTTATTTCAAAAAAATTGAAAAATATATTGTTTTGTATACAAATTTTTTGTCCATTTTTACCGGTGTAAATCTGCGTGCCAAATGAAAAAAATTGCTCATTTTTTGTTGTTTGATTCTATAAAAAACAAAATTGTTAATTATTTATTGGTTAAATTGTTAGTTTAGAAAAATGTGAATAAGTAAGCATGGAAATTTTAATAATGAATGCTATAAGTTTTGCATTTTGCTATTTGAAAGGTTTCATTTCTTATTCAGATTTTTACAATCTACATCTAATCTCAATTTTTATCCTCTTTAGTATTTTTAAAACTAAACAGTATTGATGCCGTTGTTAATTGTTTTTCTCCCTTCTGTGGCTGATTCTAGTTTGCTATAGTCGATTAAAACTGTCAAAGCTGGATCGATTTTAACGCGTTTGCATAAGTTTCAATGCTGTTGGTTGCATAAATTTTTGGATGATTTCAAAAGGCATATTTAGTTTAGCACTGCCCGAACAGCAAAAACCATGGTTTTAAAATAACCGGACAATGATTTTCAATTTAACAGTAAACTTCATCGTAGTATATAAATATCTATCAACCTTAGTTTATTTTTAAATCACCATTAATATTAAAATTACCATGAAGTATACAGTTAATTCAAAATATTTTATATAGTTGACGAAAATTATAGAAAAACGGTATAACAATAATATTATTGTCATTATAGTGGGGGAGAGTGGGGTATCGTGGGCCATGGGTAAACGTGGGCCACTTTAAATATCTCAGATGTGTGTTGAGATAAAAATCTCGAACCAACTGTCATCGTCGTCGCTTTGCGTGAGCATATATTTCTATATGTTGTTGACTTAAATACGCATCATATGCTTCTTTTATTTATCAAGCTTAAAAAAGTTGGAAAAATTTACTTTCATAATTAAAAATACACTCGCTAATTGCATCGATGGGGAACCTGAAGTTCATAACAAAAATAAGCTCATACGCTTATGATCTTCGTTTTGTCTTGATCTTTCACGTGGAAAAGGAATTTTTGATGAAACATCAATAAGTCACCCAAACGCAACCAATTTGCAAAACATAGCTTGTGGGGAATCGTGGGCCCCACATCTTGAACCACCTATATTTTTATGTTTTTATACACATTTTGAACTTAAAATACGTTTTCCCTACCTGTAAAGTTTTCTTATGCCAAATGAAAAGTTATGGAAAATATTTTGTATATCTATATAAGGAATTTTGCCAAAACGTTCGCGAGCCAGGTTTTGGTATCTATTCGATCATACACAGCTCTCTTTTTTATTTCATCATCTGAAATTGCTTTAAAATAACGAAATGAATTATGAAATCACAGTTTTGGGTCAACTCATAAACTTTTCATGTTATTCGGTCAATTTGTATTTAGTGGCCCACGATTCCCCACCATTTTTCAAAATCCAAAAATTATTGTTTTTTTTTTAAAACAGTCAGAATTTGGGGAAAATAATTTATTAAAACTTAAAAAAATACCTTGTGATAACTTGAAAATTTAGAAAACCATACCATTTTTTATTTTTATTTTATCTTCTATAATAAAGAAGTTATGGAACAACGAAAAAAAGTGGACCATGATTCCCAACTCTCCCATACTATTTGCCGCTAGTTGTACTCGTGTCATAATTCAGGAACTTTCATACTTTTCAACTTTGGGAACATTAACCTCAAAAACGACCGTGTTCGTCGGTTGGCTGACCAGTTTTTGCACTGAAATTTGTACCGAGAGTTTTTGAGATTAATTGTCCTGACTCATATGTACACGCTCAGCAAGTGTGCGTAAGAAATGTCAAAAACAACTCTATTACGGTTACAGTGTACTTCATGGTAGAATGTAAGTCCAAACCAAAACGAACAATGGTAACTTTTGGTTATTTTATTCTTGATTGTGCGCCATTTTGGCAAACATGTTTTCGCGGTAATTTTTTTTGGTGGCGGCTATCGAAATATTTTGGATGCGGTAGAGTTGCTTTTTTAAGTAATAATGGTTTTGAGATCTTAATTTTTTAAATTCCGTTTATTTTTCTAGATACTGTTCCACAGCTCCGATAAGCACAGGCTCTTATTAACAAAGCTCCCGGTTAATTGCCCCCGATCAGCGATTACAGCACGGGAAAATCATTGGCAGCCGTCGGAAATGTGCTGTGTCCTTCAAAATGGGCAGGTGTGGAACCAGAGAGCCAGGAACAAGAATAGCCCAGCTAGTGGCCAACGGGAAGAAGCCAGCCTCCACTCGGAAGGTTCCACATTAGAAACGGTCGGCCGTAAAGTGTTGTATTCAAAATGTGAAAAATAAGTTTAAGTTTAAGTTTATTATTCGAAATTACGGTAGCCTCAAAGTTGACAACTGTTGTACAAGGTCAAGAATAGTAAGCTTCAAATGATATTACAAAAGAACATATACGGTTTCTTGAGATTTCGCTCTTAAAATAGAATCACTGACGTAGCAACTTCTTGAAAACGGCCATAGATTCCGCCGATCTGGATTGAAGTGGAAGTGCTAATTGGCATCAAAACAACAATTTTGAAAATTGAGATACGTAAAATCCATAGTGATCGAAGATCCCCGAAACATGAAATCTGGTATTTTAACAAACATTTAGTTATATGTAGCCACTTATTTCGTTTGAATATTTGTTTATTTGTTTATTTGTTTATTATAATTAAGTTCATCGAACATAAATGTTTAAATGAATATGCTATTCTGCTATCAATGATCATGCTTCATACTCGTTACCTCAGAAAGTATTTCAAAATTTTTAAGTGCTACAAAAAAGCAATCCTTTTCAAAATATTCGAAAATGAATTAAAAAAGTGATCAATGTTCCCCCAGTTTACGGAACGCATCTTATCAGACAGTGTCGAACAAAGTGACAAAAGTGCGATATAGTTACACCCAGTGTGCACATCTAACACTAAGGATAAATAGCTGTGGAAAAAGAAGAATTCCACTTGGTAATATAGGATATCAAGTATTTTGTTTTATAGCAAAGACCTCGACCCTTAGTAAAACCGACACGTTTATCTTAGGGCCCATTATTTAAACCTGCTGAATACCGGCCGAAGTTAGGTTAGGCCAGAAGGTCTAAAGGTTCATCTTACCTTCACTAAGGGCGGTACCAAGGTTTGATTGGGATGTCAAATCCAGCCAGCGACCCAGTGAAAGGCCACCTAACCAAACATTACTCCAGCTAACCGTAGGTGCAGCCCTCCGTAGGTTAAGCCAGCAGCCGATTAAGTCGATCGCGGGTACCGTCATCCACCTGTGAGCCCGTCTATCTTTCCAACTAACCACTAGACTGCCCCAAATTTCTATGGGAAATTTAAAACCTGTGAAATGTTATACGCTGCAGGCTAAAATTGATCCTGGGCTTAGTACAAGATCTCATGCCAAATTTGGGCCAGATCGGACCACGGGAAGGGGTCGCTCAACGAGCCTGAAGTTTGTATAGGATTTTGAGACATTTTGTTCGAGAGGAACATTAACCAGTTTTTTGTCAATAACTTTTGTCTCCTTCGACCGATTTCTTTCAAAAACGGGTTTTCTTAAAGCCTTAATTATGACAAATATTTTATCTGAAGGTTGCATGTCAAATAGAGTTAAGATAAAAAAGTTATTAAGCTTCAAAAATTGGCTAACTTTTTTAAGGGTGATATTCATCACTGTTTTAATGAGGCGACTAAATGTCCTACCAGAAAACTCAATGTGAAATGCATGCCGTTTCGTCAAATAAGGACCGATTTTAACCATTGTTGTTGCGCTCGATTGCAATTTTTAATGTTTTTCTAATATTTGAGTTAGGATGATATTCACTATGTTCGTTCGGAAAGAAGTAAGGGCAGAAAAATGCTTGACAATTTAAAAAAAATTGCATAACCACAGGGGCTTAGGAACATGACTGGACGATTTGTGATGTCAATAAAAAACAGTTTTTCATCAATAATTTTGGTTTCCGTCGGCCGGTGTCTTTCAAAAACGGGTTTTCTTAAAGCCTAAATTATGAAAACTATTTCATCCGAAGACTGCATTTCGATAAGAGTTAAGATAAAAAAAGTTATTAGGCTTAAAAAATGGGATTACGGTGGTATTCATAAGTCATTACTGGTGGTATTCATAAGTCATTAAGGCGTCAATATGTTTGACGGCCCCGACTCATTAACAGTGATGAATACTATCCTTTAAAAAAACCGGTTTTTGAAAGAAATCGGCCAACGGGAACTAAAGTTAATGATGAAAAACAGGTTTTTCATGTTTCTTCCGAGCAAAATGTCTCAAAATCCCATACAAACTTCAGGTTCGTTGAGCAACCCGTTCCCGTGATCCGCTATGACCCAAATTTGGCATGAGATCTTGTACTAGGACTAGAATCAATTTTTGCCTGCAGCGCATAATATTTCACAGGTTTTGAATTTCCCATACAAATTTGAGGTAGTCTTTTGTACATATTTCCGCCTTTGGGCGGGGTTTATGTTTCATCCTTTCTACCTAACTCAGGATAATTTTTTTCTCTAAAAATCGATTCAGAATGGTGGTTACTCTCAGACCCAACCGCCAACAATTTTTTTTTTAGATCGAAAAACACATGGACCAACGCTTTATGATGCCAATAAAATGATATTTTTTCGGAAAAAGGTCCTTATACATTTTTCTCACGTTTTTATCATATTAGCTGTAGCTTTCTTTTGATAGAAAATGAAGGTTATATTTTGTTGTTATATTGTTAATTGATTTCAACGAAGTGTTTTATTCGGTTTAGAATGAATTGTGTTTAAGTTTGAAATTGCTTTTTTAAAAAAGTAGGCATTACGTTTCAAAAAAAAATTATTTGAAAATTCTGCTACCGTGCATGCTTCGAAAATGAAGACTGTAAAAGACTGTAAATGGACCTGTTTTTCGAAAATTTATTTTTTTATTGGCATCACAAATCGTTCAGTCATGTTTTTAAGCCCCTGTTTTTATGCAATTTTTTTAAATTGTCAAGCATTTTTCCGTCCTAACAAGTGAATATCATCCGACCTCAAATATTAGAAAAACATTAAAAATTGCAATCGAGCGCAACAACAATGGTTAAAATCGGTCCTTATTTGACGAAACGGCATGCATTTCACATTGAGTGGTCTGGTCGGACATTTAGTCGCCTCATTAAAACAGTGATGAATATCACCCTTAAAAAAGTTAGCCAATTTTTGAAGCTTAATAACTTTTTTATCTTAACTCTATTTGACATGCAACCTTCAGATAAAATATTTGTCATAATTAAGGCTTTAAGAAAACCCGTTTTTGAAAGAAATCGGTCGAAGGAGACAAAAGTTATTGTTGAAAAACTAGTTTTTAATGTTCCTCTAGAACAAAATGTCTCAAAATCCCATACAAACTTCAGGCTCGTTGAGCGACCCCTTCCCGTGGTCCCATCTGGCCCAAATTTGGCATGAGATCTTGTACTAAGCCCAGGATCAATTTTAGCCTGCAGCGTTTAACTTTTTCAAAAGTCGGGTCATTTGGGGCAGTCTACTAACCACCCACATCAGCCAATACCAGCCATCGTAGAAGCAGCGTTCCTTCATCAGCCGATCACTTCACACTACACGACACGAGGTTTGTAACAATACAATTCTTAAACTAAATGACCGGTGTTTTACTGTTGTCCAGTGGAAGTCCTTGCCTTATCCAAGACCGCTGAAAAAGAGGCCGATGTAGTGCCCACCCCGGATCAGTTCTCGTGGCTTTAGACCAAGAACTCTGGGTTGCTTTTGGTTGAAGTCCATCTGACTTAAACGGTATTAGATGCCTATGTGGTCAACTTGATTTTCAGTTCGGCCATCTCGGGATACCCAAGTGATCTTGTTGTGATAGATGGGGAAGAGCGATCCACCGATCATCATGTTGTTGTTGCCATAAAATTCTATAAAAAGCTCTCCGTTTTCGCTCTTCTGTCCTAGGCCATGGCGCCCCATGATGCGCTCAATATCCTGAATATCGGAGACTATCTTTGCGTTGAAGTCGCCCAAATAAATTTAAATGTCACCCTTCAGAATTTTTTCAACCACGCTGTTAAGTTGACTCTAAAGCTGCTCTTTCTGCTGCAAATCGGCACCGTCAGTTGAAATTGCACTCCAAAAGAAATTATGTCAAGAACAATCAATTTCTCTTCAGATAGGCAAGCAGCTATAAAATAACTAAGTGTTTCCAGTTCTAGTCCAAAACTGGTAATCGCATGCCAGAAAGCAAACGAAGAACTTGCTGAAAGCAACGGATTAAACCTTCTATGGTTACCCGGACATAAGGAAATATCCGTAATGTGGTACATATTTGTGAATCAGAAGTGGAAGATCCCTTCCATCTTATATGTAACTGTCCCTCATTCGTCAGACTACGTTTTAACACTCTGGGAAATTACGCTATAAGCGAGTCTGAGTTTAAGAAATTAAACTTGAAAGACATACTATCATTCCTTACCGAATATGGAAAAGAGTTCTAATGCCAAAAATCTCCAAGTATATAGGGTTAGGCCGAGCCGTCTTTAATAGATTGAATTTATTTACGCCTTTTTTCAGGCTTTTTAGATTTCTCAGGTATAATGAAATCTTTGATTAAAAGACTAGGCATGATTTTCCCGTATGTATGATAACGTGCTGCTAATGATACGTCTCGGTGTCTGAGCGGTTAGCGTGGGCATGGGTTTGATTCCCATCTCGGTACTGGGTGTCAAATGTTAATCTAAAGTTGTCAGTCTATTCAGTTTGTGAAGCCTAAAAAAGCAGCCAAGACGATGTATGTTTTTTTTATAAGCCTACTCCCATTCTGACACCTGAAATATGTTCGCAGGTCCGTAGTAAAGAGACTACATACAAAGAGGCGCAGTCTGATCCCTTTTGAAATAATAAGCTTGCAACCGAGCTTGCTTAAAGGGCTGCCTTTAAGACTGCTTGGTTTTGCTCGATTGGAATAACACTGACACATAATCAAAAATTCCAATCGTGACATTTCGTCTCTTTGTTTACTATAGGCTCGTTAGTCCGTAGGACGATCCGCCTCATGGGGAGGGGTTTTGATGACCAATTTTTTACGATGATACCTTGGGTCAAACAATACATGAGTAATATAAATTGAAAAGATTTTTTTTATATTGTTTGATTATTCAATTTTTAGTTCTTTTACATTAACAGTTTTTCGTATAAAATAGAATCTTTCGAAAATACATTCATAAATCTTTGAAACGGTAAGCTATATTCATATAAGGAAACCTTAAGTAACAAATGTAAATCTTTGCTCGAAAAAACTGGTGAACTCAGCTTATTTTATGTGAACATAGAATAAGTTTTTTAAGCAATCCTGCAAAATAAATCAAATTTTTAAAATAACAGATTAAAATTTCTTGGTTCAAATCTGATTCTTGCAAACTCATTTCGAGTTTTAATTTTAGGATGAAATTTGGCAATTGAAAAAACTGCAACTGCAAATGTTAAACAATACACACAAAAATATGGAATTCCCTGCAATTGGTTTTGCAGGAAGAATACAAATTAAAATTTTCATCTAAAATCAATTCCATTATTGAAATCGTATGGATGATTTAAGAATATTGAATTTTAATTTTTTCATTAATAAAATGACTAACAAACCAAAATTTTACTGAACTTTTGTAATTTTCAGTTAAATTATGTATTAGAAATGACTTGTTGGTTGAAGAATTTGAAATTTGGAAATTAAACTAAATAACAACCAAATTCTAACCAAGTAATATTATCTTGATTGTGAAATTCATTACAAGCTGAATCTGAATCTAAATTTTGAATATGAATTCTATATCTGAATTCTGCACCTAAACTTTGAATTTGAATTTGACATTTGTTTTTGAATTTCAATGCGATCTCTGAAATGTAAATAAAAACGATTCCTGAAACGATACGTGAATTTCGATTCCCAAGCAGCATTTCAATTACAAGCCAAAAATTTGAAAGATGTTTAAGACTCTCAACCATGAACCTATGATATTAATTCTGATGTTTTGGGTTTCAATCTGAATTTATTATTTTTATTATCACCTGTGTTGTTACTACTGTTGTTATACGACTTGGGAATTTGAAATAAATGTGAATAAAATTTAAAAAAAGTATGAATCGGTTTCTAAGTTTGGATAATTATTATCTAAATATTGAAAACGCATATGAGTCTCGAAAATCATGTATCCAATTTAGAATGAAATGCAAAATCAAATATGAGCGATTAAAACAGCTTTTCATTTCTATGGTTAAATCAAGAATCCCAAATTGGATACAGAATCCAAAATATGAAAACAGAAATGCAATTAGGATTTTAATAATATGGAACCAGAACCTCTCTGGAGTGAGTAGAATCTCATTTAAAATTTAATGTTCAAAAACGAATTGCTATCAACGAGTAAGAAAATTTTGATAAAAACTGAAGCAGAATTCTTAACTGGGGATTAGTTTTCGAGGTTACTCGTGAATAACCTAACTCAATAATCAAAATTTGATGGAGAATTTCAAATTTTGAGTGTAGAATAGAATATCTCGCCTGCTTTTCTGGACCCTCATGGGGGTTTAAGCCCCAAGCATGTAGGTACATATTTTATCGAATACACTCCTCAAATTAAACTCAACGCTTAGTGAAAACAATCTTCAAACTTTGAATTTCGTTTGAAATTTCTGTTTTGATTTTTTTTCTATTTTAACAATCCAGTCATTTAATTGAAGCTTTTAATTTTTGAATGTTTCAAGTATTTGCTTTTATTTGATTCGATGATCGCTTTTGGATTGCTCATCATTTAAAATTTAAACTATAATTCTGACTTTTAATTCTGAATTCTGAATCTAAAACTTAATTTCATCCTAATTGTTTCATCAGAGCAGAAGGAACGTGCTACGTGTGTTGAACAGTAGAGAGGAGTGGCAGAATTAAATTCATTTGACTCCTCCTTCTTCGAACGAGGGGTAGGGAAGTCCATCCCTTCTGCCTGTTTTTTTTCTTTTCTGTTCCCCCTGTTGGTTTTTGCAGATCCTTTTTTTTTCGTTCATCGATCACGTGCTACAAAGCGCAAAGACAGATCATTTTGCAGCTTTTTTGCACAGAATTTTTCGGCAGATTTCGGTTTCTCGCTTGGAAAAACATCTTGAAATCCGATTGTTTCCTTTTCGATATTGCACTCGAGGTCTTTAATTTTTTTTTCTTTATCTGACCCTCTCTTTCTTCAGCTGAATCAGAACATTCTTTTTTCTATGGTTTTCAAAATTCATGTCGAAATGAAAAAAAAAACCGTTGAAACTCGTGTGTCATAAATTACATGCTCCCGAGCTATATGGTTCTTTTCTTCAACCAGACAGTCATCCAGCCAGCCAGCAGCCTCACAAACAATCACCAATTATGTCAAATTACGAGCACAATGCCACCTTCTAAAGGCAGCGATCAAAAAGCCAATTATACAGTTTCGAGGATCAGCAGTTTGGTTCTTTTATGTGCTCGAATGCCTTATTCTATTGATGGCCCGAGGCAGAAAAAAAACTGTCGTTTTGTGAATAATAACCGGGTGAAAAGGCTCAAAAACGGCCACGGCTCGATCTCGTCGGAGACATTATGTCTGCAGGATCAATGGCTTGCAGGCGATATGTATGACCTCCGCTGGCAATAATGGCAGGACAACTTTAGATTCGCCAAACTCCGGCTTCCACCAACTAGGACACAACAGTTCGGCGAGCGTGCTGCTGCGGTGGGTTGCAACTGATCTGGGACCCCAAGCAATTGTATGAAAGCGGAAAATTTGTTAACATCACCCCGGCCAGAATGCAAAGGCTCGAGACCAGGTGCTTGCTTCCTTCGAGAGGATCGATTCTTTCGAGTGTTTACAGTGCCCAACGAATGCAACAATATCGAAATACAATGGGTAAACAAATGTAATTTTATTGACGCTCGATTGGAACATGATTTCGGGAATCGTCTTTTCTTCTCGGCCCTCAATTGTCGAAGAGATACACACTTTGATAGAACTAAGATGAGCAGCTGCTGCCTACAGGTCAGAGCGATCGCTCGATTTGGATAGCTGTGAAATAACCGAGCTATGAATTGGAAATTACGATTCTTTGAGTATGTACATATATAGGGGAGAGTGGGGATACTTGATCCCCTTTTCTAATTTTCACCATATCTTTCTGGAAAAAATTAGAAACTCGCCGTCTTTGACATTTTCTGACAGCTTGTAACTTCAAGTTTCTATGCTCCAAAAATTAGATCGATACTTGAACCCGTTGATGAACTAGAAGCATTATTGTGGGAGTAAAAAAATTGCGATTTTTCTGAAGTTAGGGGAGACTTGATCCCCTATTGAAGGAGACTTGATCTTTTATTCAGGGAGCCGTAATCCTTGTATAAAAATCAAACAAATCCCCAAGATAGAATGTTAATTGACTATTTTGGTAATGTTTTTCATTTCACAATTTATAGCAGCCATAAGAAGAAAATTCTATAACTTTGTCTCAACGCTATTAACATTGCATACTTAAAGGCGCTATTTTTTATAATTAAGAGATAATTAATTATTTTTGCTCTTTTCTTCAGACAATTGTTTGATAAATATTAGTTTTTGGATAAATATTAGTAATTTCGTAATCAGCAATCATAACGATCAATTCAGAAGAAGAATATGCCGTTTGGAAGGGGGATCAATTGTACCCAACTCTAGGGGATCAATTGTACCCATAATCAACATTTTAGAAAACTATTTCTGAAAAAAAGTTGAGAGTTTTCCATTGCTTTGAAAATATGGCATTATGAAGTTCATTTTACGCTCGAACGATTGATACATTGGAACAAATATTTTTTTCATAATTTTCCCATGTAAGGAACATTTTAAAGTGATGAAAAAAGATCTTCAAGTTACATTTTGTGATATTTTTGAAACAAAGTTCAATTACTCAAACAATTATTTTGTTAAAAATGTTTAAACTACAAGCCTTGTTATTTTGCTCATTTTGGCACATTTTTCTAGAACATTTGATCTTTGTAAGACATTCCAGTTTCGAGATATAGCTAAGGAATCAAGTATCCCCAGGGATCAAGTATCCTCACTCTCCCCTACATAGAATTCCATAAACGTTAATTGTGTTTTGAATCCTGTGAGCATCTAAAGTTTAATCTTTTCAGTTAAGGAATCTGTAGTTTAACATTAAAATTATTTTATATTTTTGAGAAGTAAATAAATTACACTAAATTCTCAAGCAGTAATCAGCTCAATTTATGACATTGAAATGATAGTATACATCCAGGCGCTTTTTGAGGCTCTTATAAATAAATTTGACTCAAAAAGCGTATTTATTGATAACTAGACGGCCCGGTGTGCTTTGCTATCCCTTCCAAATAAAATCAAGTTTGTTAAAATTATTTAGATTAAAAACACTCTCTTTTGAATTAAATTTTAACTAGTGTAACGGACTTATTTTGAACCGTGTTAATATTTTGGACCACCTGCTCCTTTTTTTCAATATTTCTCTCATAAAACAAGTTAATCGTAAAATTATTTAACAAATATAGTTAAAGCTACTTCTTATGATTCTGATCAAATCTAACATTTCATTTAAATTAGCTGATAAGGGAGAGAAAATTGAAGATAAAGTTTTAATTTTTCACAGTAATACTGTCTAAGTCGGAGGGACCTCGACCAAAGAGCAATCCCCCCAGTTCTTGGTCTAGAGCCACGAGAACTGATCCGGGGTGGGCACTACATCGGCCTCTTTTTAGGCGACTTGACTGGCTCTCGACGGCAACGGAGGCCTTCGAGGGCGGTCTTGGGCAAAGCAGGGACTTTCACTGGATGACAGAAAAACACCGGTCTTCTAGTTAAGTAATTGTATTGTTACAAACCTGTGTAAAGTGTATGGTGTGGTGTGTAAGCCGGCTGGTGCTGGAACGCTGCTACGACGGGATTAGGCCTGATTTCGTGTGATGGCGGGATTACCGATGGGCGACCTGGCAACTACGACCAGGTGGTTTGGCTAGTACCTTTGGTTGCGGCACTGGTGGTTGACGGTTGGAAGTATGGTAGGAGAATATCGTTTAGGCGAACGACCAGGTGATTTGACTTGGCCGGCTTGGATGCACGACTTTGGATGGCTTGGTTGCTATGTCCACAGATGGTAGAACCTCCCGCTGGCTCAACCTGCGGTGAGCTACACCTACGGTTGACCGGAATAACGTTCGGTTGGAAAGTTCGGGACAAAGCTGGTTGCTCGGTGTGGCGGACCAACCAATCCTTGGTGCTTCCTTGTGGAAGCTGCACCTCAGACAGCCTGGCCGAACCTCACTTTGCTCTGACTTTCAGCAAAGGGATTAAAATGGGCCCTAGGACAAACAGGTCTTAGAATTACGTTTAAGGGATAAGACTCGCTTTAAGCTATCTGATTTTCGCTTAATTCACAATATAGCTTTTTTTCCACTTTTAACGCACTTTATATTAGAAAACTGTGATGTGGTTGCGATGTGCACAGTTCTGCGTTCTGCAGCGGAAAGGACGTGTATCTATCGCATATCAGCCTGCTGCCCCTTATATTTTCCTTTCATACAAATCTATTTCCGTTTTTCCTTGCTCATGTCCAACCTTTACCAATAAAAAGGCCTTTTAACCTGTTCCTTGTATGATGTTGCTGTGAGTCTGTAGTTGAAATGTGTCGTGCTTTTAAATTGACCGTTGGGAGTCCCTTGCTAGCTTGTGTGATTTTAGTATTACAATTAATTTCTTTTTATCCAAATATCTAATCAACTAAATTATATTATATGAGACATTTATCGAATTAGGAATGTACAAAAAAAGCAAGTCGATATTTTATTAAATATCGAATCTCAATGACTTGACTATTGCCTACATTCAGGAATTAGCTAAGCTTCAGTGGAGTGCGTTCACACCCACCTCCGCTTTTCCTGAGTGTTCTTAATGTGGTGATGTAGGGCAAGACGCTCAACCGGTAACAACAGTTGGACTGAATCAAGGCCATTTCAGGAGGACGTGCCATTATTGGAGTTAATTTTTTAGAGGTTTTCTGCATAGCTGTGATGAATTCAACTACTAAATACAAGCGTGTTTACAGCTATGATAAAACACTTGAAAACTAGTTTGCAAGCTCGAAGAAGAAAAAAACTTGTTTTAATAGCAATTAGACCCATGTCGAAAATAGGTCCTAGGTAATTCTTCAGGGACTTATTTCGGGTCACTCAACATAACCTGGGTATTGAACTTGCTGTTGAATGTCCATTATAATAATAAGACGTTGTACGGCGATTTGAAAGAATTATACACACTATTTAAATCACCTTTAGATGGGGATCACTTCAATCGGCATAAAACCAAGCCACATTGTTTTAACTTATATGTAAGTAATAAATAAAGGAAAAAAAACTGTTTTAACTTACTTTTTGAGCACAACGCTTTAAACCATGATGTTAATCTAACAATCCACATTAATGGCAACTGTTTGATAAGCAGTTGTCAAAAGCTACAGCTTAAAGATGCTTAAAAACATGAATAAACTGAAAATGCATCATTTTTCTATTAAGTGACTATTTCCATGCTTCATGAAAAATTATTGACAGTTTGGTCCAAAGTTTGGTTTGGTTATAACCATTCAGGGCGATTTTCGATAAAAAAAAAAACTTGGTTAGGTAGAAAAGGCTAAATATAAACCCCGTCTAAGGGAGGGGTTTGATAAAAACGACAACAAATCAGCAAATATGCAACGAGTTTAATTTTTGTAACAGTTGAAATATCTCAGTTAATATTAAAACAACTTTGACACAAAAATATTTTAATATATGTTTCAAAACATGGAAAAAACTTGTTGAAGTGCACTCAGAAAAATACTATTATGTATGCCATAAGATTCTCTTATGAAGTGGCGCCATAAGAAAAAATTATGAAATTCATAAGATTGTCTTATGACGCGAATGAATTCTGAAGATGAACGCCTACTTCAATGAGAGGTTGTTGCTTTTCATAAGAGACTCTTATGGAAACAGTAAATCACTTTCTAATAAGAAAAATTCTAGTTATTTTATGCTGAAAACATTCACTTTATTGTTTGCCAAATTTGTTTAAAACTAAATTCTTCATGGTCACCATCAGCAGTGCATCAACAGACGGCTCCATCAAAGTTTTTTTTTTCCGCATCTTAATCTTCGACCTTTCGTTTTTTTGGCGATCAGCTTGCTGAAAAGTAAAGAAATAATGTATTTTTGTTTACTAATATATTAAACGTTCATACCAAAAACATCAAATCGGACTTACCATTCCGAAGATAGCAATAACATTTAACATTGAAGGAAAACTATAATAACTATGAACTGGCGATTGTTTCGTACTGTTAGATGATGAAAAAAAACTGATGCTATGAATGAATATGTTCATTATTTTTTCACAATGCCGTTTCTTCTATTTTTCATAAGAACATCGTATGAAAATTGAAAGAATTTCATAAGACTCTCATGAAACATTATTTTACACTCTAAAAAACGGTTCATAAGATGCATCTTATAAAAGTTATAATAAGAATTTGCCTGAGTGTGTGTAAAAATTACAAGCGAAAAACAACTAAAAACCTAGTTTTTCAACCCCTGTGGTTATGCAATTTAAAAAAAACTGTTGAACAATTTACTCCAACGATAATTTTTTTCCGTTAACAAAAGTTGTTTTCAAGACAAAACTAAACTCTTGAGAATTTTTCAGCGAAAAAAAATCTTGATTTTAGATGGTTAAAAAGATAGCATAATTCTCGCACATTTTTATCTTTCTGAATCTATGTTCTCTACAGAACTGAAGGCAAGCCAAATCCACTAATTAATGTTTTGGAAGTCAAAATGCATCAATTGATGTCGCGAAATTGATGATGTCGGACTTTCTATACTTATCATTGGGTTGCCTGAAGGAGATTTGCGTTTTGAAAATTAATCCTAAAGATAAGTCAACTGGCCAGTTTTTAACACTGCAGAACTAATTTCGTCGAGATTGCAGTGTGCGGTCAGAATTTTCAAAACATTTGCAACACACTATAGGGTAACGGACTTATTTTGGACCGGGTACATATTTTGGACCACCTTGCTGCTTTTTTCCAATCTTTCTCCCAAAAAGCATGTTAATCATGAAAATTTTGATTAAATATAGTTGAAGCTACTTCTTATGATTCTTACCATATCTAAGATTCCATTTGAATAATCTGATGAGGGATAGAAAATTGAAAATAAAGATTTAATTTTTAACAGGGCTCGGCCTCGGGCTTTCCCTGTCCGAGGAAAAAATAAATAAAAAAAAATAAAATAAAACAGTTGGGCCAAATAAAGCCCATTTCAGGAGGACGTGCCATTATTGGAGACAACTTCCAAAAAGTTTCCTGCCTAGCTGTGATGAATTTAACAACTACAAACATGTTCACAGCTATGATAAAACACTTAAAAACTAGTTTGCAAGCGCGAAGAACCAAAAAAACTTGTTTTAATAGCAATTTAACCCATGTCGAAAATAGGTCCTACTTAACTCCTTGGGGATTTATTTTGGACCACCCAACATAACCTGAGTATTAAACTTGCTGTTAAAAGTTCATGAACGTAATGAAACATGGTACCCTCATCCGAAAAGAAAACGTTAAATCCACCTGGATTTTCACGTAGCCACTCATTACGTGAATTTTTGCTTGAGTTACATGAAGCACTTAGAAGGTAATAAAAAAACACTTGATTCTTACGTGAAATTCACATAGCTGAATGCTGTCAAAACAAAGACACATTCGATTTACGTGAAAATCCAGTGATCTGCCAAGTACAGAGGGATTTGGTGCATTCTATGTGATATTCACGTAACTCTGGAGTGGTTTTTTCACGTAAAATCTATGTGAAGGAAAACCGTTCTCAATATGGCGTGGATCCAAGTGCTGAGGGAACTTTTTAGGAGATGGAGAAACTGTTTTTTTTTTTTTGTAAATAGTGAATAATTTTCAAATATTTTTGTTGTTTTTTATATGTTTTGCTATTCCAACAGAGTCTGGAATTCGAGCAGCTGGTCAGTCAGGTAACTGCAATGGAGGCGCAACTTTTCTGGACGGTCGTCGTAAAGTGAAACTAAATGTGAAGTGAAGTGAAATATTTATAAATAGTATAGGGGAGATGGGGGCATAATGGCCACCTTAAGGAAAACGGTTATTTAACCATAGAAAATAGCTATAATATGGAGGTTACATTATTGTTTCGTGTTCAGACACTTGAAAAGTCTATTCCCTAACGGGCTGAAACGTGAAAAACTAGATAAAAACGTTAAAAAATGCATTTTAAAAATTTTTGCCAAAAGCTGAAAACCAGCCACTGTGGAGGCATAATGAGAACCCCCCCTGAGGCAGTATGAGCACCATTAATCAGAGCAAGATGTACGTTTTTGCCAGGGAATCTAGCAGCGAATTCAATTCGATGAAGTCAGGTGAGTCGTAGATTCATCAAACAAAGCAATAACAAAATAATCTAGGTCTGTTTGTAGAATACAAACAATTCACGCACGCTCATACATTAAGTGCTTTGTTCGGAGGAGGATGCTACTAGCCGTATAATGTAACAATAAAAAAACGATCATGAATTGTGAATGGAAAAAAATCACCTCGAACAGAAATCGAACCCTAGTCTTTTGATAACCTCTCCGACACCTTACCAATAGGCTAAATCGTCGGATGTAAACTAGTCTAACTAACTATAAATCAATTTTAGTTTGCTGCTAGATTCTACGGCAGAAAATGCTCATCGTGCTTCGATAATATGGTGCTCTGTATGCCCCTAGTCAACAAATTTAAGTAAAAACGTGTTTTAAAATTGATAAAAGTGAAAAATCAAAAATTTTATGATGGTAAAAATTGAGAAACAATGTGTACATCATGTTGCAGTGCGTACATTATAGATCAAGATTATTTTAAGATCATAAGAGCTTATTTCGTGGTGCTCAAATATTATAATATTTTCGTAACTTGAGAACCAAGCTAGTTTTTTTAAATATCTCTGTAAAGATGATAAAGAGATTCCTTTTTTTGTGAAAAATTAATACTATAGGAAGTACGAAACAAATCCTCATGGAAATTTATTTAAGAAAATACGTACTTTCGTAGAAAAGAGTAGTGCTCATTATGCCCTGGGTGCTCGTTATGCCCTCATCTCCCCTAAGTGTAAATGAAAAGCTATCGTGTTATGTGATTTCATCGGTTAAATAAAATTCCTTTTCGAAATCAATTTCTTCTTATTTCAAGTGGGCGAAACAAAACACAAAACGTTAATATGTTATTGAAATCTACGTGAATCCCATGTAGCGAACAAATCCCCCCCCCCCTCGTACGCTCCAGATGGATTTCACTAACAACTCATATGAAAATTACGTGAATTCTACTTGCTACGCGAGCTCTGTTTGCTACCTGAAATTCACGTAGGTTTCACATGATTTTCAGGGTGGCAAAAATCTATGTACATTTTCACGTAGCGCTAATGTGAAAAGTTTTTTCGATGTATGGCGTTATGGAAAGCTTTATGCACACTATTTTAATCGCCTATTAGAAATTAATTTGGAATTTTGGCATAATTTTTTTAATTAACTCGCTAAAGCCCAAACCCGGCTTTAGACGGGGTTCACATTTTTTTTATTTAGTTTTTTTTAATTTTTTTTTTTTATTTATTTTTTTTTTTTAAGTTTTATTAACGACACTTTACCATCCTTATGGCATTCGTGTCGAAAGGGTTCACATCAATCGGCAATAAAAACAGCTAATCATATTTTTAACTTACTTTTTGTGCGCTATGCTTTAGAACACGTTAATCTACAATATACTATAATGGCATTAAGCAGTTGTCAAAAGCAACAGCTCAAAGAAGCTTAAAAACATGTAAAAATAACTGGACATGCACAGATTTTTCATTGCTGCTTCATGAAAAATTATCGACAATTTGGTCTAAAAGTTACATCCATACAGAGTTGATTTTCGAGAAAAAAAACTGATAGGTAGAAGGGACGAAAATAAACTTATAAAAAATACTGTTTTAAAGCAAAAGAAGTTGTAAAAAAAGGTTGTAAAAGGAAACATAAATAGAGGCTGGGGAAAAAAATAAGAAAGTTGACTCTGGGGGTGGTCTAAGAAACCTGGTGGTCCAAAATATCGACCAAAGTAATGATCGAAGAAACGAGATTTTAGGCTTAAATCTTGTTACATTGCAACAAATGACGATATGTTTCGATAGAAAAAGTCTTGATCTTCGTAATAAACGAATAAAGCAGTCAAAAGTTGTAAAATGTACTTATTTATTTCAGAAAATAGCATAGCTACTTCCCAAAGAGCCCAAAATAGGTCCGTTACCCTATAATGGAGGAGTTTTTCTGTTTTTACGCTATTCTAATCGAACAAACAAAATTTCGCCACAAGAATAAGAAAAGACAAGATTAATTAATTTATTCGCATGATTGCGCATCAATCGCTGTCGTAAATATTGCAAAATTTAGAGAAAAAAACCTATTTAGTTTAAGGGTGGTCCAAAAAAATAATATCAGAAAATAGCATATAGACACTTCCCAAAGCGGTTCAAAATAGGTTCGTTACCCTATATTCGAAAGCGAGCTATTTTTAATGAAAGCTGTTGAGCATTGAGAAATCAAAGTTTGTAAATTAACAGTAACGCATAATACGTTAATGTTGAAGCTTTGAAATCCATTTTTTTCTTCATTATCAAGATTGTGGCTGAATAAGAATTCGTAGAAAAATTTCCAGAATCTTACAGTTTAACAATTCAGAATCAATATGGGAGAATGAAGATACTTGATCCCTGGGGATACTTGATTCCTTCGCTATATCTCGAAACCGGAATGTCTCACAAATATCAAATGTTCACAAATATCAAATGAACAAAACTACAATGCTGTTATCTCAACAAATTTTAAAAATTTTATTTTTCGAGTTTTTGAACTTTCTTTGAAAAACAAAACAAAATGTGATTTGAAGATCTTTTTTTACCACTTTAAAATGTTTCTCACAGGAAATCGTCAATCGTTAGAATATATTATGAACTTCATCTTGCCTTAATTTCAAAGCAAAAGTAAGAGCTTATTTTTTTTAAGAAAAAGTTTTCCAAAATGTATGTTATGGGTACAATTGATCCCTAGAGTCCAAAAATACATATTTTTCTTCTGAATGGATCGTGATCTTTGGTTATCAAGAAATTACTAATATTTGTCCAATAACTAATGTTCATCCAGTAATTATTTGTTAAAAATGACTTAAAATACTGTATTTATCTAAAAATCAGAAAATTGCGCCCTAAAGTGTGCAATGACTCTACAGTAGTAGACGAACTCTTTGAATTCTTTTTGTCTGATACTTACAAACTGTGGAATGAGAACTAATATGGCAAAAATTGTCAAAGGACGTTTTATCTTCGGATTTTGCTAGATTTTTGCTTAGGTTCAGGGCACTATGGCACTAAATCAAGCCTCCTTTAGTACAGGATCAAGTCTCCTGTAGCTTAAAAAAATATCACAATTTTTTTAGTCTCACGAAAATGATACTAGTTCATCGTTCTAACTTTTGGAGCATATAAACTTGAAACTACAAGCTGTCAGAAAGTGCAAAAGACGGCGAGTTTCTACATTTTCTCAAACAGATATGATGAAAATAATCATCATGGGGATCAAGTATCCCCATTTCCCCTATTTGAAATCGAAGTTTGCATCGTTATAAATTTTCTGTTGTTTAAAAATCTAATGTGTTTCTCGTTCACAAGAAATATCTTCAGGCCTTTTGTGAAGAGTGACAGCTTGCTGTTAAACTCCTTTTAAAAAAATAGAAACGCCTGATATTATGCAATATTAGTTTTGGCTGATTTCGTATGTATATATATTGAAAAAAATCAAGTTCTTAAAATTTTACAAGTTTGAATCATTTAAGTTGAGTAAACACAACGGACTTGTTTAAGTCAAAAAAAAAATTATGTTGAACACAGGCATTTTGAAGTTTATTTATCCGTTTATGTTGAAAAGATCTTATTCCCAGAGTCATCTGGGATGACTGACATTCCCAGAGTCATATGATCCTAGTTGATTAAAATTTAATTAATCTAAGAAAACGCATTATGAAAAAAGGTATCTTAAATTAATGAGCCCCAATTTTTCTGTTGATGAAACTTAGCCCCTTTTTATAGGCGAATTAAACTTAATTTTGTAATGCTCCTCATCGTGTTTAAGGAATGTACACGATATGGGTTCTAAACTTATTTCAATTTTTTTTAATTAAAATTATTGACTCTATCGAAAAAATTGTAACAAAACAGGATCTAAAAAACTGCGATCAATAAATGGACGATTCCATTTCTTCAAATCCTATTCCCATTTCACCGACAACACAAAAAAAAACAAATCAAAAGGGTTGACATTACACCGCAATCAAAACTAATTGATAACTCTTGAATGCCCATTGTAATCAACCCCCGATGAGGAAAAACGCATGCATATTTTTTTCAATATTGACTTCAACGAATACGAAGTAGGTATAGGTAATTTTTCTCATTTCGATGACTGATTGCCGAGGGATCATAATTAGGATTTTTAACAGCAGGTCAAGAACTGAGTTTTCAAAAATTAATGTAGAGTATGGAATAGATAAATACAACTTTTTCTTAATGTTATCGAGTGCCATGTGCCGTCAATATCGAAACACCCGTTTTCGGAATCGTAAAATCGTAAAAAATTATTAGCTGTAAAAATCATAATACATAAATCTTTTAAGTAAATCTAAAGTTGCATCTCAATTTCGATTTCAGATAGCTGAATTTGGGAGACAAATTATATTATACACAGAATTTAAAATTTAAGACATAATTTAGAGCTCTGCTAGGATTGCATAAATGAAGGCGATGTACACAAAAAACAATCCGTACAGTACTTACAAAAGTAAAAAAGAAATGAAAAAAAGAATGAAATCGCGTGAAGCTGCGCACCTACTTCCAACTTTGATAAGCTGCCATTTCTCTCTCGGTTGATATTTTTTCATGAAAAGTTCACACAATTTAGTTCAACTATCCAACTAACACTCTACAAAATTTGAAATCTTTACAATGCCGGGAAACAAAGATACTGCTTTTCCCGTAAAAAAGGGAAATTTGGATTTGCTTCACTAAATTTGCTGTATCTTGGACAATTTTCATTGAAAAACCTTGAAATTTAATCCAAAGATGTAAAAATGTTTTATCTAATATCAGGTCAAGTTACGTCAAAATCGATGAACGTGATCAAAAATGGTGCTGGGTGAAAATGAGGTTCATTAAAGCCCAGCAGACGATTTCATTCTTTTTTTGACGGATGTTTGTATGGAAAACATTGTAATCCATGTATTCTTGATTTTTTCTTTCAATAAATCAAAATTTAATGAATATGAATAATAATAATGATGAACCTCATTTTCTAATAATAATGATGAACCTCATTTTCTACCCGGCACCATTTAAGATCACGTTCATTGATTTTGACGAAATTTGGCCTGATATTAGATAAAACATTTTTACATCTTTGGACTAAATTTCAAGGTTTTTCAATGAAAATTGTCCAAGATACAGCAAATTGAGTGAAGCAAGTCCAAAAAAGACCGTAGGGGAGAGTGGGGATACTTGATCTCCTTTTCTTCTTGGCTCTTAGCTAAGTGACTCAGCTGTTGTTGTCGATTTTTTTTGTCAACAGTTGAGAACACTCAGAACATAAACAACCAAAAACTTGCTTCCAGGTCGCACCAACACAGAGTTCAGTTAGTTTTCTTTTTTTTTGGGTGTAGAAAAAGCAACATAACGAAATTTGCAGCAGGAACTATATGCGCTTTTAACGAAATCTTTTTCTTTTGGCAATGATGCCTCATTTGGTACTCGTTTTGTATTAAGCCACTGATTTTGTTTGAGAAAAAAAGCAAACATTATTTAGTTGTTTGAAGAGAAAGTTCATATAAGATTTAAATTATGTATCTGTTTTAATATAAATTATAATTTCAAAAATAGTTCAGTAAACATTTGCCGCAGCAACAATTTCTGTATGATGTGTTAATTTATGATACCCCTCTAATGGATAAACTCCACTTTTTGTTAAGGATCAAATTTTTTAATCAAATTTCACTCATAACAAAGCATTTCAAATCTAATTAATCGAAAGTATCACCACCCATCTTCGTTCGAACATTGCGTCATTTCTGTCAGGATAGGACTTCAGTACCTACTTCCGAAAATATTCGAAAATTGGAATAGCTTCCTAATATCGAATTTAGCCTCTTAGACAGAGCAAAGTAATTGTATGAAGGTTACCCGGACACCTAAGAATCCTAAGAATTTAAGGGAATATTTAGCAATAGTCATTTAAAAGCATCTTGATATCAAAATTTTATGAATTCTTCAAATATTCCCGCCTTCTATTATACTAATTACAGATATCCGATAACACCATGCGCCGAGTTTTCACTAGTCCTACCGAGATAACAATTTTGTGAAAGAAAAAAGAATACTGAATGAATTTTTAAATTTGTATTCATCATCGAAATTGATTCTAAATTATAAAAAAAAATTCAATTAAGTCTTGATGTAGTGAATTTCATATCCACAAAAACAAACACAGGCCAAAAACTGAAAAACCATACAATTATTTTAATTCCTGATTGAGTGACTGAAAATAAATTTGGCTTTGAGTGCATTTTTCATTCGTTGAAGGTACTATCGTCTGAGCGTGTAGAAAAAATGGAAAAATAAAAGTACCGGTAACGACATCTGGTGGCTCTTAGCTAAGTTGCAAAAAATGGCGTCGTTTATTTTGAAATCACGGTTGGTATTTTTACACACGGTTGGGACTCCAGCCCGAACTCTGGTTCTCTGTGTTTTTACCATATCTTTTTGGAAAAATTTAGCAACTCGCACTCTTTTTCATTTTCTTACTGCGTGTAACTTCAAGTTCCTATGCTCCTAAAATTAGAACGATACTTGAACCCGTAGATGAACTAGAAGCATTTTCGTAGGAGTAAAAAAAATGCGATACTTTTGAAGTTAAGGGAGAATTGATCCTTTATTCAGGAAGCCCTAATCCATGGAAAAAAAACAAACAAAACCCCAAGATAGAATGTTGATTGACTATTTTGGTCATGTTTGTTCTCATTTCACAATCTATAATTGTCAGAAAAAAAAATCTATAGCTTATTCTCAACCCTTATGACATTGCATACTTACGGGCGCAATTTTTTATAAACAAGAGAAAATCAATTATTTCTAGAGTTTGTTTTGATAAGGTCGTATGAACCAATATAAACAAACTTGAGTTATTAACTGAAAATTAGTGAACCTTCATATAAGAGAAGCGACATCTGATCCCTCTTAAAATAAAATATGTGGCAACATCGCCGAAGTCTTGGACAAAAAAATCCCCAGCACTGTTTTCTGGCTCAATGTTCAAGCTCTAAAGTGAACGCTCCTTCAATGCAACAAAACGACATTGAACTCGATGCCCGAAGGATCGCGATAAACGGTATGAATGACTTGAATTTCGTTAATAATCAGTTAGTTTTCTAACTAGAAACACGATTCACCAAAGCATTGACAAAAATTGCAACTAATCATAAATTCATATGACCAGCTAAAAAATTATCTGTTTGAACTATAACAACAATCACAATACCTTCCTTGGCTGAGTTTTCAATAAGAAAGGTAAAAGCTCTGCGACAAAATGCTCGGATCGATTGGAATCGATTTTGACAGTTCTTTTGCTCGATTGGAATTTTGTGTTTAAGATGTCACTTCTCTTATATACAGGTTCACTACTGAAAATGATTGATAAAGTTGTATTCTATTTTTGGTAAAAACTTGGTTTCATTTGATCAATGAATAACTTTACCAAAATGATTTGAACTTAGAGCATCCGCAGCAATCGCGAGCAAAGTGAAAATGCTCACGAGTTTAATCACTTTTATACCGCACCGGGGGCTAGTATATGGGTGAGCAAAATAGGGCCGTTGCCGTCGAGACCGACAAAGTCATCAAATTTGCTCACACCAAAGGGGCGAGAGCAATCTTACACTGAAAAAAATCAACCGTTTAATGCTGAGTTAAATAAACAACATTCAGCGTGTAAAGTTTGTTTACATTTCATTTTGCCGTCGCGGTCGGTTCGTCGGGGTTAAAGTGTTATGGGCAATTCGGACGACGGAGAACAAAATAATACTCGGACACTCGCGTTAACAAAAAGAAACGTGTTTATTGTTCGAGGTCTAATTTAAGAGTGTTAACAAAAACGGAAACAGTCCATTAGCAGCATTTGACAGCTGCGATAAAAACAGGGACGCATTCAGCGTCATCGAAGGGGAGCGCAATTAGAGATGTACGCAGGGTTTGCACTCTCAACACGCCCGCTCAAACACTGCAGTCAGCCAATCCTAGACTGGCACGCAATCTCCTGAATGCCGGGGCAGGAAGACTCTTGGTTAAGATGTCCGCCTGCTGTTCTGCTGATGGAACGTAGTCGACCTTGATGCATCCGCTCTCAACCAAATCTCGTACGAAGAAATGCTTGACATCAATATGTTTCAAGCGACCTGTATCCTTTGGGTTGGAAACGATCTTTATAGTCGACTGATTGTCTTCGTGGAACGGAACTGGTTCAACGACGGATAGTCCCAAATCCTTCAAGACTCGGATCAACCACTGGCCGTGGCACGCAGCTTTGCAAAGGGCAACCAGCTCGGCTTCCGTAGAGGACAGAGATACAGTTGCCTGCTTCTTAGCGATCCAGCTCACCGTGGCACCAAACAACTTGAAAACGGCGCCAGACACCGAGCGACGATCCACAATGTCACTGGCCCAATCAGCATCCGTATAAACTTCCAGCATCGGGCCATCGATGCTTGCTTCATACACCAATCCATAATTCAGTGTACCTTTCACGTATCGGAGCACACGACGTAGCTGCACCCAGTGCTCTTCGTTAGGGCAGGCCTGGAACTGGCTGAAATAATTGGCGGTAGCAGCCAAGTCCGGCCGGGACGTAAGCGACACGTACATGACACACCCTATGAGCTCACGATACGGTTGTGTGGTCCTCTTTGAATCTTCTCCTTTCGCTAACTTGAGACGGTTCTCCATGGGCGTAGCGATTGGACGGCAGTTCTCCATCTGGAAACGAGAAAGGAGGCTTTCCAGGTAACGACGCTGGGTGATACGTAGGACTTTCTTCGACTTGTCCCTTTCTATCTTCATTCCTAGAAAATGACGGACTTCACCCACGTCAGTCATCTCAAACTCCTTCGCGAGACACACTTTTACACTCCGGACAAGTTTTTCAGAGGGACTGACCACTAGCACATCATCAACGTAAATAACAATGATCACCTGATCTGGTCCGTTATCGCGTGTATACAGACAGAGGTCATTTGCACTTCGGATAAACCCAATTTTCTTCACGAATGCGTTAAAGCGTTCATTCCACTGTCGCGAAGCTTGTTTCAGTCCATAGAGCGAGCGATTTAATCGGCAGACGAGATCTTTCTTCTTCACAAAACCTTCCGGCTGACACATGTATATTTCTTCTGACAAATCACCATTTAGGAAGGCCGTCTTTACGTCCATTTGATGGACGACCATTCCTGCACTATTTGCCAACGCCAACACTGCTCGCAACGTGTCTAGCCGGGCCACTGGGGAGTACGTCTCCAAATAATCAAATCCTCGCTTCTGGCTGAACCCTCTGGCAACCAGCCTCGCCTTGTGCCGAGCTGGTTGCCCATCTTCACCTGGCTTCACTTTGAAAAGCCATTTGCACGATATGGCGCTTCTTCCTTCCGGCAGTTTCGACAAGGTCCACGTTCCGTTTCGCTCCAACGAATCCATCTCGTCTTGCATCGCCCGCTGCCACAAAGCCCAATCGCTACGCTTCCGCATCTCGCGCAGTGACTCTGGGAGGTCCTCCACATACGACAGTGCATTTAAGGCAAAACTAGCATCCACTTCGTAGTCCTGATGCCACACAGGGGCTTTACGTACTCGAACCGACCTACCACCAGAGCCACTTCCGGTGATCTCCGATTCCTCTTCCGCATCTTCTTCGATTATACTAGAGAACAGTTCATCTTCTTCATATTCACTAGTACAATCTTCTTGGACACTGTTTTCTTCTTCTTTAGCCCTGTTTTCTCCTTCTTTAGCACTGTTTTCTTTTTCTTTACCACTGTTTTCTTCTTCTTTATCACTGTTTTCTTCGAGGTATACTACCTCATCACTGTTCTGCTGCTTCAGCTCTCCAACCGGAACCGCCGTCTCCAGGAAATCGACGTCTCGAGCCGGAACCACTGATTTCGTTGCAGGATTCCATACTCTATATCCAGCGGGGCAATATCCGACGAATATTCCCTTCCACGCCTTCGCATCCAATTTTTTGCGGCGTTCCTTTGGGACGTGGACGTATACGACGCACCCAAAAGCTCTCAGTTTTGACACGTCCGGCTTTCGTCCTTCCCACAGCTCAGCAGGCGTCTTGTCGCAATCGTTGGCTCTCGTCGGACACCGATTCACAACGTACGCAGCGGTCTCGACCGCTTCCACCCAAAACAGCTTATCAATTTTCGCGTCTTGCAACATAGCCCTAGCACGCTCGACGAGGGTACGATTCATCCTCTCGCTCGTGCCGTTTTGTTCAGGGGTATAAGGCACAGTGAATATAACCTGTATTCCCTTCCGACGGCAAAACTCCATAAAAGCCTTGTTTTGGTATTCTCCTCCATTGTCGCATTTGAATCTGGAAATCTTGGCCGAAAACTTTGCCGACACCAAAGCTTCGTAGTGCTGAAAACACTCAAGCACCTCCCGCTTCTGCCGCATCGGGTACACCATGGCGAAGTGACTCCAATCGTCTGTGAACGTCACGAAAAACCGCTCACCGTTCCGACCAACCGGCTTAATTGGCCCGCACACATCTGAGTGAACGCACTCCAGAATTCGCGACGATCGTTTACCCTCAAACGACGCGAAGGGTTGACGCGTTTGTTTGCCAACGATGCATGGCTCGCACACTACGACACTTTTGTCCGAAACGTCACACTCCGCGACCGGTAAACCGTGCACCATATTTTTACGGATCAGCTGTTCGAGCTGATGGTTGTTTACATGTCCGAATCTACGATGCCACAGTTCCAAACTTTTCGCGATCCGACCGCAAGCCAACAACGATTCACTTTGGCACTCTTCTTCGGTATAAAAGTCCAGTTCGTATAACTTGCCGCGACGCGACCCGGTTGCAACGAGTTCGGAATTGTTCCAGATTTCAACTTTCCCGTCATCGAACACAACTCTCATGCCTTTCCGTTCGACGCTCAGCACGGAGAACAAATTGTACCGCAACGATGGCACGTAAAGTACATTGTTTACTTCACACGGAATACACTCGCCATTTACTACCGAAAACAAACGCACTGTCCCGATGTACCGAGCTTCAATTGACTCGCCGTTTTTGGCTACCGCGATTGCCACAGGTTTCTTCAGGGGTTTCATTTCTTGGAACAGGTACTTGTCTTTCACTAAATGATCTGAACACCCCGAGTCAATAAACCACAACACTCGCCGGTGTCCCGAAAAATCGTTCTTGCCGGTCAAAGTGACAAACGAAACTGTTTTCGCGTTTGCCAAATTTGCCTTAGATTTCGGTTTCTCCTGCTTGGTGCCTCGGTAGGACTGCTGCTTTGGACACTCCGAAATTTTGTGTCCTTCTTCTTGGCATCCGTAGCACCTTAGCGGCTTCTTCTTCTTGCGAGGCTTCTTCGATCCAACGAAAGCTGCTCCAGACGATTTTGGGGATTCCAACTCAACACCATTTCCTCTGAGTTTTATCTCCTCGTCGAGCAAGCGGCATTTGACAAATTCCAGATTCAGGTTTTCCTCGGGCATCGTCTCGAGGGCGGTGACGACTGTCGAAAATGCCGATCCAAGGGTGACCAGTAGATGGCAAATCACATCTAAATCCGCCAGCACTGCACCGGTTCCACGATATTGCCGCACCAGGCGATCGAATTTGAGGAAATGTTCCTGGAGGCTGCCCGAGTCGAATCGCAGGTTCAGTATCTGCCTGTAGAGGTACATCCGGCTGGCAATACTTTTGCGTTCGAATACACGAATCAATGCATCCCAAATAGCTTTCGGTGTTGCATGTTCCTGTATATATTCCAGCTGCGTATCGTGGATTCTGGATACCAGCAAGTTCTTGCACTTTCTATCCTGCTTCTGGCGCTTCTCGAGAGCCACCTCCCGTTGCTTTCGCTCAGCCGCCGTATCACCTTCCTGCTCCCAAAGAGCCTCAACATCAGCCGCTTCCGTGGCAATGCATGCGAGGAGATCACGTTCCTCCAGCAGCACCCACATCCGGAACTTCCACGCGCTGAAGTTCGACCCATCCATCAAGGGCAACAAGAATCGATCACTTTTCTCCTCATCCATCATTCCCGACACTTTTACGCGCAACTCGCGGTTCCTGGGCCGATAACCTAAAGTGTTATGGGCAATTCGGACGATGGAGAACAAAATAATACTCGGACACTCGCGTTAACAAAAAGAAACGTGTTTATTGTTCGAGGTCTAATTTAAGAGTGTTAACAAAAACGGAAACAGTCCATTAGCAGCATTTGACAGCTGCGATAAAAACAGGGACGCATTCAGCGTCATCGAAGGGGAGCGCAATTAGAGATGTACGCAGGGTTTGCACTCTCAACAGGGGTCCGTTGAACTGCTCACAGCAGCCGTGGGGGAACCGGCAGATTCGTTTGCTGTCGGTTTTTTTTTTCAACTACAAAGCCGAACCAGAATCTAGGTCCTCATGGATACAACCTTATCAGAATCGAGGTCCTCAACTACTACACAATCCTTTTAACCCGGGCATGTTCAACCAGATTCTAGCGAGCCTGCAGGGAATGTTGGATGCCAATATGCAAATCATTCGGCAATTGCCACTCCCTCAACATAACAAGATGAATAGATCGCATTAAGGCCAGCAGCAGCAGAGAGTTTGGCCGACGAGTTCCTTCACGTTGGATCGGCTGGATATCACGACACGAGAGCGAAACATTCTATCATTTCTACCTATTCTACGACGATGATTATTTATCGAAACATTATTCACTAATCGGCAAGTACTTGCATGTGCTTTAAATTGAAAAAAAGTATATTTTTCTCTTAATTTTTATTCTGAACTATTGAAACATTTACAAAAGTTCAGAATTAAAATGAAAAATATTAAAAAGTTCAAAAATATACTTTTTTTCTATTTTGGTTTAATATTTATTATCATTTTTCTATTTTGATGTTCAAAAATTCTTTATTTCATTTCAGGACACCTGCAGCATTCATAGAAGAAAACATAGCTGCCTAATAATGTCCCCCTATGTACAGTGTGTCTTTTAAAAATGGAAAACATATCAATATCGGTATCTACATCCCCGCAAAAGTTTTATTTTTAATTTACACCTATTATTTGCCACTAGAATACATTTGAGGCATCTGACGAATTTTTATGCGTTCCGAATCAGGAAGGTGAAAAGCGGAAAGGGATGAATTTGTGCTAGAATAAACTAGCTAGTGGTTCCCAAATGTTTTTGTGATATAATAGATAGTTTATGGTTGAACAGTTTTTAATATTCTGCCTCTGAAATGAGAATTTAATGCAAGCGATTTTAAGGCAGAGTTATTTCGAGGAATCTCACTCCCAGCCCATGGATTATAATTTTACTTCACCACCATAATGATTGCCTACATACATTTTTATAAATGAAATAAATTGAATTGAATTGAATTGAATTGAATTAATGGTTTATTTATTTATAAGTGTACTATTTACATGGTTTTTTTAACACTCCATTGGTCAAGCCGCTTGAGGAGTGCCTAAATCCTATATATCTATACCTAAACTAATTTCACTACATTCTAACAAAATTTCAATTACAAAAACAAATTTTCTCTAATACATTTGGGTTTTCTCTCATTTATGATCTTGAACAATATCGAAATTACAATGAAAAGATATCATAAGATTTCAGAAGTGTTGACAAGTAGCTAGTTTGCAAAATACATACTCTTATCTGTTTTTTAAGGTGTACGTTATCATTAAAAGTTCCACATTTATCCTCAAGGTGATTGAAAAATTTAACTCCACGAAAAGCAAGAGAACGTTCACCTATGGTAGAAATAATGGTGGGTCGATCAAGCATGTTTCTGTTTCGTGTGAGATAATGGTGATTAGTGCGACTAAATGTAATATTGCAGTGAGTAGTTTGATTAAGACATTGGAAAATAAAGCTACAGATTTGAATTATGTATAAGCCTCTTACAGGAATTATATTATTGACATTATTGTAAAGATCTATTGTATGGCTGCGGGGAGGAAGATGGTAAATTATGCGTAGTATTCTGTTTTGTGTGATCTGAACTCTGTTAATTAGGTTATTGCTTGCGGTACCCCATGTCGAAACTAAGTAAGTCAACATTGAATGAAAAAGTGAATGATAAATTATAAGTAATACATTCAGTGGCACTCTTCTTCTTATTTTGCAAACAATTCCATTTATTTTATTTAACTTTTTTAAAAGGTGACTAATATGTAGATTCCAATTCAATTGCTCGTCAAGAATAATTCCAAGATATTTACATTCAGAGACAACTTTAATACTAGGAAATGTTAATTTAGTAACCGGTAAGAGCTTTGATAATGAACGATGGCTAGATTTAAAATTTAAAATATTTGATTTATCCAAGTTTAGAGTTAATTTATTGATTCGGAAATAATCACTCAATAAAATAAGGTCACTGCATAAATTGATATCGTTGGTTGAATGACTATCGCTGTGGTAAAATGTGGATGAATCATCAGCAAAAAGTCGCAGTACTCCTTTCAGGGGCAAGAGAGCCATGTCATTCAAGTAAATAATAAAAAATAATGGTCCCAAGACTGAGCCTTGTGGAACACCAATGTTTATAGGTAGAGTAGAACTTTGATAGTTGTTTAACTTGACGTATTGATATCTATCAGTCAAATAACTTTTAAATAAGCTAAGAGGTGTACCACGAATGCCAGCAAAAAACAACTTCTCTAAAAGAATATCTCTATCTACGGTATCAAATGCTTTTGATAGATCCAGAAAAAAGTCCTAATACATGTTCTTTTTTATCTAGGCTTAATTGTATACTGTTTGTCAATTCTATTACAGCGTTAGTAGTAGATGATTTCTCTCTAAAGCCATATTGCATGGAATAAAAGAAAGAATTATTATTTAGGAAGGAAGTCAATCGTGCTGAAAGTATTTTTTCAAAAATTTTATTTATTATTGATAGGACTGAAATCGGTCTATAATTACTGCAAAGTGACGGATCGCTTGATTTAAAAACTGGTGTAACCTTAGCAATTTTTAATGTTTTAGGATATATACCATTTTGCATACAAAGATTAAAAATATCTTTAAGAACTGGACAGATAACATCAATAACAGCTTTAAGAAGATAAACGCTAAAATTATCTGGGCCAGCACTCGTGTTATTAGAAAACGATTTTATAAGACAAGCTATTTCCAATTCATCTGTAGGTACAAGAAACAATGTATTATTGTTGTGATTTAGTGTATTGTATTTATTTATTGAATCGGTGCTATTAGATGCATGTTTGGAAGCCATGACTTGTCCAATGGAAGAGAAATATTTATTGAACTCATTGCAAATTGATTGTTTACAAGTAACTGTTGAGTTAGAATCTAATAAATGAAGTTCATTTACTGAAGAGCTACTGAAGACTGACTGACTTACTGAAGAGCTATTTGAAACTGTAGATGAAAAGTAATCATAAAATTGATTCGGATCTTCAAAAGTACACATATAAGCTGGTGAAAATCGCATTGTAAGTAGTTGATTCATTCTTTGGAAATCGGTTCTGTACTTGAGTCTTTCCTTGTGCTGCCTGTGAGGTGCATATGGAAAATGAGTGTAGACGTAATTATGATCACTATTAGAATTAAATATAGTGTCGTTCAAAATGGGAAATTTTTCAAAAAGGTTAAAACACACATGGTCAAGAAGTGCTTGACTTGCAGGCCGAGTTTCGTGTATATTGGATATAAGAAATCCATAACTTACTAAAATATTATAATAACACTAGTTTACAAAATTTTAAAAAAATCGTGAACTTGATTAACTGACCAACATTTTTAATGTAAAATCGGGCGCTGAATCCGAAAATGAAATTCAAAAAAATCTCAGTAGAACCGTTTTTGAGTTATGCTCCAAATACGAAATTTCGGAAAAATTAAAAAAGTTCTTGTACTTAGATTAAAATATCTCGGACGGCATAACAGTAATTTGAAATCTCTTTTTTGCATATTAAAGGTGAATAAATTTTCTATCGATCATCTGAACAATGTTTTTGCGTTTGACGAACAGTATTGTTGATATTAGTGACTTTATGAGGAAGAAAATTTTAAAAAACGATTTTTTTTAGAGAAAATTTTGTTTCAACGAAAGTTTTTGACTCGATGGTACCATTTAAAAAATCTGATTTTCTTTTGCGCTTAAATGTCAATTTAAAACAAAGATTTCAAGAGGTTATTTATTTAAATAGGTTGAAATTTGAAGAAGTTATGGCTACTTTACCATAACTGTATTTTTTGCAGTTTTAAATAGTTTAACGAATCGCAGTACACTTATCATAGTATAGGAAGAATGAAACATGATAAATCTCACTCGCACTAAGTCAAAATTATTTATTAGCTTACCAGAAGGTCTCATGCCAAGTTTCAGGAAGATCTGACCATAGGGAGGGGTTGCTTGAGTCTCAAACGTGAATAAAATTTTGAGGTATTTTGCCCGGAGGAACGAAAAATACTGGTTTTTCATCCATAACTTTTTTCATCCCTAGCTGATTGTTTTTTATGGTTGATTTTCATAAAGCCTAAGTTGAGACAAATATTTCACCCGAAGACTGTAACTCGATTGGATTTGAAACAGAAAAGTTATTGCGGTTCAAAGGCCGCAAATTTTGCCCAACACGCAATGAGTACTTTTTACGCATTGCGTTTTATACGACAATTTTCGACCAAAATACAATCTTTGAACCGCAATAACTTTTCTGTTTCAAATCCAATCGAGTTACAGTCTTCGGGTGAAATATTTGTCTCAACTTAGGCTTTAAGAAAATCAACCATAAAAAACAATCAGCTAGGGATGAAAAAAGTTATGGATGAAAAACCTGTATTTTTCGTTCCTTCCGGGCAAAATACCTCAAAATTTTATTCACGTTTGAGACTCAAGCAACCCCTCCCTATTGTCAGATCTTCCTGAAACTTGGCATGAGACCTTCTGGTAAGCTAATAAATAATTTTGACTTGGTGCGAGTGAGATTTATCATGTTTCATTCTTCCTATACTGTGATAAGTGTGCTGCGGTTCGTTAAGTTATGAAAAACTACAAAAAATACTGTTATGGTGAAGAAGCCATAACTTCTTCAATTTTCAACCGATTTAAATAAATAACCACTTGAAATCTTTGTTTTAAATTGACATTTAAGCGCAAAAGAAAATCAGATTTTTTAAATGGTACCATCGAGTCAAAAACTTTCGTTGAAACAAAATTTTCTCTAAAAAAATACGTTTTTTATAATTTTTTTCCTCATAAAGTCACTAATATCAACAATACTGTTCGTCAAACGCAAAAACATTGTTCAGATGATCGATAGAAAATTTATTCACCTTTAATATGCAAAAAAGAGATTTCAAATTACTGTTATGCCGTCCGAGATATTTTAATCTAAGTACAAGAACTTTTTTAATTTTTCCGAAATTTCATATTTGGAGCATAACTCAAAAACGGTTCTACTGAGGTTTTTTTGAATTTCATTTTCGGATTCAGCGCCCGATTTTACATTGGAAATGACCTTCAGTTTACTGAGTTCAAAAATGCTGTAAACTAGTGTAATCATTCACTTTATCAGACGGAGTAAACATGTCAATGTTGATGTCACCCAGAAGAATATGAGGAATATTTTTTGAATAATCTAAATTGTTTTCTAAATGTAGTAGGAACTTATTGAAAGTATAATCGTTAGGTGGTCTATAGTAAGAAGATATTTTCAATGGTAAATTACTGTTCAAATTGATTTTAACTTGGATAAAATGAAAACTAGAAATATCACAAACGTACTCATTGCAATCAATTACATCGAAATTAATGCATTTAGAAACATAAACCGCAAGACCCCCACCAACACCTCTACTTCTACAAGAAAAAATACTGCAATAACCGTCAATTTGGTAAAGTTGTGTGAGGTTACTTTTTAACCATGTTTCACTTATAATGATAACGTCTGGTTTTTTTAAAAGTTTGTCAATATCTAATTTAAGGTTATCAAAACGATCAATGTTAGATATGTTTCGTGCATTAATTTGAAGTATCGATAAAAAGTTGTTCTTATGAATATTATGAAGATAATCATCAACACTTCTAAAATACTTATTATTATTCAAAAGCAAAGAAAAATCTACATCATGAAATGATTTAAAGAACTGCTCAAAACTTGACATATCCTAAATCTAAAGAAAAAAATAATATAATATAAAAAAGACTTACTACACTCCTTTGTCTAAGCTGGCTTGACCGTCGTTTTCTGTTGTTTTTTGAGTCACTAGAAGGAATTCAATTTCTTCAATGTCAGGTTCGTCCCTTATTCTGTGTCGCTGCTTGGTTTCCGGATGAAAAATCCACGTCGAACCTTGATATATCCAAGGTTTTTGAAGTCCCAGTTTAACAAGGTCCCTTGTTCGGTTGTGGAGCTTCAGTTTATGCTTGGTCAAATTGTCCTGAACTATGACCGACTTGTTGTCCGATGAAACGTCCAGTTGTCGAGGTGATAATGGTTTGCCGAGGCTCCTCACTTTCTTCACAAATTGCAGCTTTTTTTTTTTTTTGTTAATTCTTTATTTGAAACGGCTCATACCTTTAGGCTTTAAGGAGCCAAACTCTTTTTGTTTTTTTTTTACAATAGTTTGCTTACTTCTAGTTCACTTTTTTTTAAAGAAAAGAAAATAGATAGGGAAATATGAAAATAAAAAGAATTATAGACGAAGATCAATAGCTTTAAGGAAAAGATATATTTCGAACATGTAGTCCAAGTCTATCACTGCCAGCACATCTCTCACTGGAACATAGGGTGGTTTTCCTCGGGCCCGAAGGGAGTCTATGAAATTCGTTCTAGCGACAAGATGGACCTCGCACGACCAAACAATATGCTCGATGTCGTGGTAACCTTGGCCGCAACTACACAAATTGCTGCCAGCAATATCAAAACGATAGAGTACCGCGTCTAAGGAACAATGATTGGACATGAGACGGGAAAATATACGAATATAATCCCGACTCAGGTCCAATCTATTAAACCAAAATTGCAGCTTCCCGTCCAAGTGGTGGAATTTGACCACAATTGCGTCTGTCTTCTCGGATTTCAAAACAATCGGCCGCACGTCCTTAACCAGCTGCTGTGTGTTGAGGCCAATGAGCTCGGTTATCTTATGGCAAACGTCCAAATGTTACTTTGGATATTGCAGTTTTATCCCTTTGATGATAATCTCCTCCTTGAGCTTATCCTGCCGAAGATCTTGTTCTTCCTGTTTCAGAAGACGATTTTCCGCTGAAATTGTGTCCACGCGCTGGGAGAGCTTTAGTACAGTCTTTAGAAGCTCTTTGTTGAGACTTTCCAACTCGTCCAGTTTTTCTAGTTTACTAGAAATAGCTTTCAGTTGCTCGGCAATGTTTAATGATCCTGCACTTCCCGGATTATTATCGGTCGACTTCCTGAGTGGTTTCTGGGCCCCTTTTCCGCCTTTCGAATAAAGTATTTCCTGAGACAGATGATGGTAGGGTAGCTTTTTGTTTTTGTTTTGAAAAAAGTAAACACCTACTGGTCGCCATTTTGAACTTGAGAGATTTGCACTGTTCAATTATTTCTTCAAAAGAAATTATTTTTTCAAATTGACATTACATAACATCAACATTACCTTCAAAGTATTTCATGTCTACAGTTATTTAATTTGAGGTAGTTTAAAAAATTAAGAACTTCGAATAACCATGGTTATGCATACCCGCATAAATAAGAATTGTAACCATACGATTTGTGAAATAGTCAAACGACGATTGGATTAAGCGTAAAAAAACTTTTAGCAAACGATTATTCAAACTGTGGAAAACATTGGTTGAAGTGTGAATTCCGAATTCACAGTCTTTTTAATATGTCGTTAGGTTATGTAATTGTTAAAAACCGTTCAAACACTTATATGGAGAAACTGTTCTACAAACAGTTGAGATAATGTAAACAAGCCGCGACCAGAAACGTTTTTTCTGCATTGAACTGTTATTGCTATAGTTTTCCTTAAAGTTCTCTTGTATCTAAACATTTATAGTAAAAGTTATGAAAAGATTTCACAAATCGTTCTTCCAACGTTACAAAAACGGTATTCGGAACCGTGTGTGAATAAATCACGCACACATATACAAATGTTTTTAGAGTTTAAGAATTCCAATAAATAATGTTTGTCATAAGCCATTATTTTACCACCCCATTATAATTTATTTTCATTAAAATTGCAATTACACATATTTTACATCACAAATTCGATCCACTCTCGATAAGAAAAACATCATTGGTTTTGTAATAATTTTCACTACGTTTATCCAGTGTAGGCCACCACCGTAATTGCCTGATCCTGCCAGGAAACACCGTGGAATAACAGTATAATGGGCCTTACTGATCCTGCGAATGGTTCCCTGCAATAAAAAAACAGTAGATATTACTTATTACTTTTCTAAATAAGCAAAAATGCGGGGCAGGGACTCACAGTGTTTTTAGTTTCCGGCAGATGATGACTTATTTCTTCTCCATCCTCCTCTTTGGAATCGATTAACACTGCCATCCGGTAAGACGGACAAGCACATCGAACGAATTCTTTTCCTTATCCTGACCGGGGGTCCTGTAAACGGTTGTTGCGTTATATTCCACATTTACGCAGTGCTGCTTGCTGCTGTTGACGGATTCAATTTTTTCCTGCCCGGCTAAATATCGTCGTTGTCACAATCCTGGAAGTCCTACGGGCAGGGGAACGGATATCTCCGGTAGAGATCTCGTGCTAGACCTGTAAAAAGGGAAACCAATTGGAGAAACATCGGAGAAACAAACAATTTTCGCAATATTACCCGTAGCGGTAGCCTTCGCTATGATTTTTTTTTCTTTTTTTCGCTGCGAGATAATCTACACTCTTGATTAAGGATACCCGAATTTATGTAAAATTATACCTGATTGAGAAAAAATCAAATCATTAAATATATTTATAGTTTTTTGACGTGAGTAAGGCAGAAGGCATGAACGCTAAGGATAACGGTTTGAGATCAATTTTACGATTCTGATAAATTTGAAATAAATTGTTCGTATTATTCATTCACCTTTTCAGATACCGTCACTTTTATACATGAACGTTCATGTTTCGTTCTTATCGTTGTCGAAGTAAAGTTCAGTATTATAGCTACGTTTACTGAGATAATCACCTTTTCTGAGTCCGTAGATGTATCGTATGGACTGTTTGTGATACAGTTTTTTACTATGCGGGTAACTATTACACCGCCAATTTGGTTTCGTTAGTATCCCGCCATTGAACATGCGTAGTGTTGTTGTTATTTTTACCCTACCACCAGGTGCCGAAAATTGTAAACATGAGAAATCAGCTGTTCGGTTGACAAGTCGGGAAATGCTTTATTGATTCCAGAGTTACTATTCTCAGCAGCACCTCCCATTTTAAATTTTGCAAAAATGGCGGCTTTTAGTGTCGATGGAGTCAAATTCGAAAATAAGCTCCAATATTGGCCGGAACGCAGAAATTTTGACACGCGCGGGTTCCTCAGGACTTTAGAAGAACACAGAAATCGAATAATGCCGAGCAAAATGAGTTTTACTTAGATAATTTTTAATTTGTTTAGGTATTCAAAATAAAACATTGGCACGCTGCCCAGTGTTGCCAGTATAGACCTTATATACAGTACAGTTCTAAATTTAAATAAGATATAAAACCTGACCAATCAAACACCTATTCCTCACACTCTGTGGATCCCGATTCTGCATGACCAGCTCGTTGATGGTGGCCCAAACGTCCGCCGAGGTGTACGTGTTCCGGAGATCGAACCGCTACACCGTTTTGTTTCACCGAATCCATTGAATCAGCAGCGGATCTTGTGCGTTTTTAAGCTTGTTGGACGAGAAATTCATCAGCCGAAGGTACTTGTTGAACCGCAGTGCCATCAGCAGATATTTACCAATGCAGAAGCTATGGTACAACCTGTGATTGCAGAGAACTTTTTAGATTATCTTGAAATCTGCTTCTATTATGGGTTCTATTATTACCCTTCTCCAATGGGATGTAGAATTATTACCTGGTAGATCAGGGCCGGCACGAAGATGACTCCCTCGGTGAAGATAGAGTTCAACTGCACATCCAAACGGCGAATGGATCGTATCCTGATGAGGTCTATCAAATCAATGATGTTTTCAGATAGCCGCATATAGGCTTGAACCGTGGCAAGGTTGGGTCAAAATAGTCCTCCATCTCGCTGCACCACGGGGGACGGTTCCGACCCACTGAAGCCGGAGCCTGTGACCAGCGGCGGAAAATCTCCTGCTTAGTGGTGAATCTCCACAGCATGCTAGCATATTTCACGCAGGTTCCGCTGACTTTGATTCTGGCTGCTGCTGCTGCTCGGAAGTTCCGGTTGAATCCGCCACCGGGCCCGGTTGCTGATTGCTCGAAACTGCTTGGACCTGCTGGTGCTAAACGGCAAGTTCCCCCAGGATGTCGACTAAGAAGATATGTCCGCTATAGCAGCAAACCACCTTCGATCCACCAAAAATCGAATTTCAGCAAAACAAACTCACGTTCACGGCTCATAAAATTCAATCGGCCCGTTTAAATTTTTGAACAAGATTTTTATGGCAACAGATTTCTCAGTGCAATGCTAAATTTTAAAATAAATATATGCTAGCGCCTGGTGCGCGAAAGGATGTGTATACCAAAACCTGTCCGCTGAAATGAGCAAAACCGGGCCGCGTATACTCTCGTATTGCTGCGGATGCCCTTAGGACCTTTGATGACTTTTGCATATTCGAGTGTAATTTGGTTTTTGCGTCATTTAGCTCTACCGTGCATTTCCGTGCTGCAAAACGACGCAAAATAAACAGTTCGGCGTGGTGGTTTTACGACGTTATGCACGCTCGTCTTTATCTAACCATATTTGGTTCATAAATAACCATTTTATGACATTTGCCTCAAAACTACCAATATGGTTATTTTTTATGAATTTTTCCATAATAAATTTCAACCATTTTGGAACTTCTCGAGTATAAACCAGAAAATGGTTGAATAATTTGACGTTTTTTCATCGCCATTTTGAAGAGGACCAACATTGCAGCCGACCGCATTTAAAAAAATCTTTTTTCCCTCGTAACTCAATCAAGTTTTCGAGTTTAGGAGATCATGAAAAGTAAGTGATTTGCTGTAAATTTTCGTCATAACAATATAATCAACAAATGAAAAAAATTTCAGGGCACCGATTGGACATCGCTTCAGGTCCAATGGACATCGCTTCAGGTGGACTAATTGCATCGGAACAATCAGATTGCGAGGACTCACTAACGTTACCTGGCCATAGCAGCAGCAGACGAAATCGAGGACTGGAAGATACTTCCGATGCTAACTATATATTCCCATTATTTTTGCAAAGGTGATGCAAAGGCCTTTCCGTATAGGATTACCAAGGTTGGTTACTCAAAGATTTTTCGGTTTTTCAGAACATGTCAGTAGCGCCAGATGATTCCAACCTCAACAAACTATAATTGTCTACTGGAAGATTAAATGACACAATCAAAACGCTCCTACTAAGCCGCTTCCGTTAGGGCAATCCAACAGCACAGATTCTTCGACCCTTCCTCCGGCAGCAGCAGGTGGAAGAAAAGTGTTTCTCTTACGAACTTTTTTTACAATCCAGAAGGAGCCTAAACGGGCCATCACTTTTGGAAACACATCACCTGCCGGTCGTAGATGAACCTACTCAAATAACAGCAGGTTAGAACAGCCTTTCCGCTAGAGCTCAGTCATCACTCAGCTACGGCTCACTCACCAAGGTACACGAGGTCACCGCTTCCGTCACGGGGGAACTGCTGCTACCGCGGGTGTTAAGGCTATTGTTGCTGTTGTTTCATAGCCTGAAGTTTTCTGTTCCCGCTTGAAAATTCATATTTTTTTTATTTACTTCGGTAAAAATTTCTTTTTATTAAAATGGACAATAAAATGCATTAACAAGAAATGAAGAAACGAACACGAAATACCGTATTTTTCCTAATTATGTAGATAATTTTAAAATATGCAGGTCGCTAAAAACTGCCCTGTAAAATACGGTTGAAAAATAACCTTTTTTCAACTTCTCCGCTAGAATCCCATTCGGTTGAAAAATAACCATATTCGAACTTCTCCCCTAGAAGTCATTTTATGACTTCTCATGGAGAACTCATAAAATGACATTTCCCGGGAAAAGGTCGAAAATGGTTATTTTTGAATCGTAAATGGTTTAATCATTTCTAGCGTGTGCATCGTCAGGAAAAGTGCTTCTTTTAGAATAGAAAATTTAAGATAAAAGGACAGGAAACTCTCTAAAGAAGTGGTGTTTTGCGATTTTAGCGATCCTAGCATGATTGAACGCTGAAAATTGGTGTCAGGTGAGTACAATAAGCTTCACTTTTCCATGTGTGAATAGCTAGTATTATTTTTGTCGTTGCAGAGACAGCCAAAATAGTTGAAAGCGATGGATGATTTTTCGCACTCCTCGAACGGCCAGCGGCGCCTTAGGTTGTTGATATAAATGTCCAGGTGGATTGAAAATGGTCACTCCCAACAACCAATAATTCTAGGTTTCCTTGGAAGGTAATTCTCGTGGATAGGATGGACCGGATGATTGTCTGAAGCTTTTCTACAATCAACTCCGAATGAATTACTAAGGATTTGAGTTAATCAAATCAGTTTTTGGACTCATCGATATCGATTGACCATAAGGACGTTTGCGTCAAATGAAAATGCATTAAGTCGTAAGTACACCTTTATTCATAGGAACCTAATTTTTGCCATTTCCGAATACAATAGCGTGTTTTGCGTCCAATTTTACGTTGCCTTGCACATTTTTAGACAAATTAGATCAGTATTCATAAAATGAGAATTGAAAAAGGATTCAGAACTTTCACATCGATTTTCTCAAAACATGTCAAGTGGCTCATACGACTTAATCAAAACAAAATCTAGATTTTAGCTCTTTTCTTCAGATAATTGATGGATGAATATTAGCTATTGGATAAATATTAGTAATCTCGTAATCAACAATGACCACGATCCATTGAGAAGAAGAACATACCAGGATCATTTGTACCCATATATTAGGGATCAATTGTACCCAAAATCAACATTTTAGAAAACATTTTCTGAAAAAAGTTGGGAGTTTTCCATCGCCTTGAAAATCTTGTATTTTGAAGTTCATTTCACACTCGAAAGATTGATGTATTAGAATAAATATTTTTGTTATAATATTTCCATGTTAGGAACATTTTAAAATGATGAAAAAAGATCTTCAAGTCACATTTTGTGAAATTTTTCAAACAAAGCTCAATAACCCAAAAACTAATTTTGTTAAAATTTTTTGAGCTTCAACCATTGCTGTTTTGTTCCATTTGGCACAAATGGAAAGAAATAATATGCCACAAAAAAAAAATTAAAAATATATCGTATCATGCTTATAATATTTAGGGTTATTCAAGCATACACATGTGAATTAAGTCAAAACACGCTTTAGAAACACTTGGTGTTATTTGAACCAACACGTGGAAAGTGAATGTTGAATGTGATACAGGTTATTTAGAAAGACATGTCGTTTAAAAATTGTTGTATCTGTTAAACATAACTTCACCTCAAATCTCCCTTTTTGGTCTTATATCAATCAGAAGGATTTAAAACAGAATCATTTCCAGAAAAAATTGCCAAGTACATATTTTCGGATAATTTTTTCTGAGTTTTTAATGCTGATTTATTCGTAAATTCAAGTCAGTAATTTTTTTGGGGTTGCGGCATAGCCTTAATCTTCATCGGAACTTCGCATAAACTATTCGGTGCTGTACGCACAATTTTTTGACCCACTGTATATCGCCTTCGTTTATACAACTACGAATATTGACTCGTATCTCTGTCGGATGAACTTTAAATAAAAAATCCATGCTCACATAAATTTAATATAAAATGAAAATCCATATTTTTAAAATTTATTAAAATTAGTCTGTACAATCCAGAAACATTTTTCAAGAACCAGCTTCAAATCAGAAACACCATAGACCAAAAATCAGTTATAAATTCGTGTATTTAACACTGAAAATAAGCACATCCCATTACTTACTTACTTTACTTAATGATCCCGCGCCGATCCTCCGGTGCATAGGGCCGTGGTAAAAGACCTCCACTGTTGACGATCCGGAGCCAGCGACTTCACCTGGTCCCAGTCAAGATTCTCGTCGACAGTTCGGATTTCAGCGGCTAGGCTTCGCCGCCACGAGTTTCTGGGCCTGCCTCTTCTTCGATGACCTTCTGGATTCCAGTCAAGCGCCTCTCTGCAAATCTCGTTTTCATCTTTTCGCAGCGTGTGCCCAATCCATCTCCACTTACGTTCCCGAATCTCGATTTCTAGCGCCCTTTGATGACACCGGCGATGTAGTTCCTCATTCGAGATCCAGTTGCCAGGCCACCAAGCGCGGATGATGTTCCGCAGACAGCGGTTTACAAATACTTGCAGTTTTCGCGTCGTCACCGCATATGTGCACCAAGTTTCGCACCCGTACAGCAATACGGATTTGACGTTTGAGTTGAAGATTCGGATTTTTGTTCGTAGAGAGATCTGGCGTGACCGCCAGATGTTTCGGAGACTCGCAAACGCAAATCGGGCCTTTCTGATCCGGGTTTCGATGTCTTTCCTGGTACCACCATCAGGCGTTATCTGACTACCAAGATACTGGAAGCACTCCACTTTCTCAACTTGTTGCCCAGCTACCATGAAACTGGAGGGATTTCCTGTGTTGATCTCCATTGACTTGGTCTTTCCGACATTGACTTTGAGACCTGCTGCCTTGGAACTTTCGGTGAGGTCGTCGAGTTTGCTCTGCATGTCCGGTTGTGTTTGGGCGAGCAAAACAATATCGTCAGCCAGGTCAAGGTCGTTCAGTTGCTCCATTGTTAAAGGATTCCACGGCAATCCTCGGTTCGGTGCACAGTCGATCGATCCAGTCAGAATCTCATCCATTACGATGAGGAAAAGTAGCGGTGATAAGATACATCCTTGTCTCACTCCAGCAGTTACCGGGATTGGTTCGGACAAGACACCATCGTGCAAGACCTTGCACGAAAATGCCTCGTATTGTGCTTCGATGAGATGGACTAGTTTCTCTGGGACCCCTCGTCGCCTTAGAGCCGCCCAGATGTTTTCATGATTAAGTCGGTCGAATGCTTTTTCGAAATCAACGAACACCAGCAGAAGAGAGTCCTGGAATTCGTTGATTTGTTCCAGTATGATTCGTAGCGTTGTGATGTGGTCCACACATGATCGTCCGGATCGGAATCCAGCTTGTTGCCGTCGGAGTGTAGCGTCGATTTTCTCCTGGATCCTGTTCAGGATCACTTTGCAGAGTACTTTGAGGGTTGTACAGATCAACGTTATGCCTCGCCAGTTACCGCACTCTGTCAGGTCTCCTTTCTTCGGGACCTTTACAAGGATACCCTGCATCCAGTCGGCCGGGAATGTTGCAGTATCCCAGATGTCAGCGAAAAGACGGTGCAACATTTGTGCTGACAGGGCAGGGTCGGCTTTCAGCATTTCAGCAGGGATGCAATCGATCCCAGGTGCTTTGTTGGATTTCATGTTTTTGATTGCCGCTTCTATTTCAGCCAGCGAAGGCGCTTCCGAGTTGACGCCATTTATGCGACTTACTGTTGGCGCTTCAAGCTGCGGGTTCTGTTGGCCATCGCTATTCGTGACTCGGAAGAGTTGTTCGAAGTGCTCAGTCCATCGTTTGAGCTGATCTGTTCGATCGGTCAATAACTGACCTGCTCGGTCTTTCAGCGGCATTCTTGCATTAGTCCTTGCACCACTGAGGCGGCGAGAAATGTCATAAAGTAATCGGATATCTCCATTGGCGGCGGCTCTTTCCCCCTCTTCGGCTAGGGAGTTTGTCCAGGCTCTCTTGTCTCGTCTACAAGCTCGTTTAACTGCCTTTTCCAGCTCCGCATATCGTAAGCGGGCGGCTGCTTTGGCTGACCCGGTACATGCCTGCTCAATTCCGACTTTCGCCTTTCTCCGATCATCGACCATCCTCCAAGTTTCATCCGACATCCAGTCACTTCTTCTTCCACAAACTTTACCGAGAGTACCATGGCTCGTCGTGATAAAGGCATTCTTGATTCCACACCACTGTTCTTCGACTGTTCCGTCTGTCGGCAGCTCCGAGGCTCGGGATTCTAGCTGTTCAACGTATGCCCTTTTCACCTCTGGATTCTCCAACCGGCGGACGTCGTATCGACACCCGACTTTCTCCTCACGCCGTTGGACACGCGCAACTCTCAGTCGTATCTCGCCAAGGACGAGGTGATGGTCAGATGCAATGTCTGCGCTTCGCTTGTTGCGGACATCAAGAAGGCTCCTTCTCCATTTTCGGCTGATGCAGATGTGGTCAATTTGATTTTCTGTTCGGCCATCTCGGGATACCCAAGTGACCTTATGTGCTGGTCGATGGGGGAAGAGCGATCCACCGATCACCATGTTGTTGTTGCCACAAAATTCTACAAACAGCTCTCCGTTTTCGCTCATCTGTCCTAGGCCATGGCGCCCCATGATGCGCTCAAGGTCTTGATTGTCGGAGCCAATCTTTGCGTTGAAGTCGCCCAAATGGATTTGAATGTCACCCTTCGGAATTCTCTCTACCACGCTGTTCAGTTGACTGTAAAACTGCTCTTTCTCCTGCAAATCGGCAACGTCAGTTGGCGCATAACACTGGACCATTGTAAGGTTTCTAACCCGTGTTCTAAATCTGGCTACGATTATTCTTTCGTTTATCGGTTCCCATCTAATGAGGGCCGCGTAGGCCTGCGGGCTTAACAGGAAACCAACTCCTCGTTCCCGAGTAGCATGTTCTCCTCGTATGCCAGAGTAAAGCAGGACTTGCCCGGATTGTGTCTTGTGTTCTCCAGTATTAGGCCAACGGACTTCGCTCAGTCCCAGAATTTCAAGCTTGAGGCGGCTAGCCTCTCTAGCAAGTTGTTCCAGTTTGCCTTGTTGGGCAAGGGTTAAAACATTCCAAGTTCCAATTCGTGTCCGTGTTTTCATGCTAAAAGTCGTCGCCAAAGTTCCAGATCGGTCATTTCTTTCGGATTCCGTAACAAGTTATGAATCGGGAGCAGTAGGTTGTTAGCCTAAAGTCCCTATCCCGCGATGGGGCTGCCATCTTGGACTTAGCTGGCGGGAGCCGCATTTCATAAATTCAGCCGCTTGCTGCAAGACAGACGCTGTTTGAGCCGCCCCTGACCTGGAGAACAGACGCTCGGTTGTTGTTGCACGCCGCCCCTGACCTGGGGAACAGACGCGTGCGGCCACCTTCTCAGTCTGCATGCGACCAAAGCATCCACCGGGGTTGGGTACCCGATCTCCGCTTAGGTTACTCGCACCCCATTGGGATATCAAAAAGAAAAGCGTAACCTCCCGCTTAACAAAATGAATGCTTGGAATGCTTGAAAGAATGCTTGGATTCCAAGCATTCTTCAAGCATTCCTCCCATTGAATTCAAGCATTAAATGGCCCAACCGATTCTACTTGAAACGGTTTTCCCGGTTCAGAATGACAGCTCTCGTTGACATCTGTCAACGTTTGATTGTATTGGTGTGTTAGAACAATGCTTCTGTGTAAGTGTGTTGAATAAGCGTGATTGCATATGTATTAGTGCGTAGTAGACCAAAACCACATTCGGGGGAAATTTTGCAATTTTATAAAACGTTTATTTTGTTTTCCTATTTAAATTTTATTGAAAACTTTTTTCATAATACTACACTTAAACAATATTCAACTACACTTTTGTTTTTGCCAATGTATTTTGGTCGTTCTTGGACTGAAACTACACGTTACTGCTACAACTGCTCGGCACCAAGACCAGGCTTTTCGACCTTCTCCTTTGCGGTACTGGAATTCAGCCCGACCCAGTGATTTGCTTCAACCATCGGAACACCGACATGGTATGCTGGTAAAATGGAATGATTACACGAAGGGCTGAAAATATGAAAGAATTAAATTTAGCAATCAATCGCATTAGAAAAATATTTGCAACTTACCCAATCCAATCAAATCCAAACTCCCGCCGCGTACAACGCTGTGGGCGAAACAGTTCGGAAGGACTTCTGTCCAATGCCGGAGCAATCGGTGACATCTTTCAGAGATAATGCTCCTCCGGAAAATCATTCCAAGATAAAGGCATTTTTGCCGTTCCTGATTTCTGAAAAAGACCGCCAGCACCTTCAAATCTGCGTTGAGCTGTGACGATGAGAAAAGAACAAATTAAAGCTTTGAATTGAACTTATTTTCAAATATTTTACCATTTTCAGTCCAGCTCCGGCACCTTCGTTATGGAGGCAAAATGACCGTTGAGAAAACCAGGCCTACTTTGGTCACCAACACTAACAACCGAAAGTCGTTAAAATGACCAATCAGTGTTATACAGGCGTAGGATTATCTGGTATGCTCATAATTGAATTTGTGTATGTGCATTCTGTGCAATCAGCTGACTGGGCTGATGCACGTTTAGTGTTAAAATCTTAATTTATGGCATTGAACGCAACCCTACGCGCGAAATTGTTTGCTCAAGACTTTAAAAGGGCCTGGGGGCTTTTTCAGTGCACATCCGTTCCGAGTCTCTGATGGAGTCGGGTGCACCCCCAGGCCCTTTTAAAGTCTTGAGCAAACAATTTCGCGCGTAGGGTTGCGTTCAATGCCATAAATTAAGATTTTAACACTAAACGTGCATCAGCCCAGTCAGCTGATTGCACAGAATGCACATACACAAATTCAATTATGAGCATACCAGATAATCCTACGCCTGTATAACACTGATTGGTCATTTTAACGACTTTCGGTTGTTAGTGTTGGTGACCAAAGTAGGCCTGGTTTTCTCAACGGTCATTTTGCCTCCATAACGAAGGTGCCGGAGCTGGACTGAAAATGGTAAAATATTTGAAAATAAGTTCAATTCAAAGCTTTAATTTGTTCTTTTCTCATCGTCACAGCTCAACGCAGATTTGAAGGTGCTGGCGGTCTTTTTCAGAAATCAGGAACGGCAAAAATGCCTTTATCTTGGAATGATTTTCCGGAGGAGCATTATCTCTGAAAGATGTCACCGATTGCTCCGGCATTGGACAGAAGTCCTTCCGAACTGTTTCGCCCACAGCGTTGTACGCGGCGGGAGTTTGGATTTGATTGGATTGGGTAAGTTGCAAATATTTTTCTAATGCGATTGATTGCTAAATTTAATTCTTTCATATTTTCAGCCCTTCGTGTAATCATTCCATTTTACCAGCATACCATGTCGGTGTTCCGATGGTTGAAGCAAATCACTGGGTCGGGCTGAATTCCAGTACCGCAAAGGAGAAGGTCGAAAAGCCTGGTCTTGGTGCCGAGCAGTTGTAGCAGTAACGTGTAGTTTCAGTCCAAGAACGACCAAAATACATTGGCAAAAACAAAAGTGTAGTTGAATATTGTTTAAGTGTAGTATTATGAAAAAAGTTTTCAATAAAATTTAAATAGGAAAACAAAATAAACGTTTTATAAAATTGCAAAATTTCCCCCGAATGTGGTTTTGGTCTACTACGCACTAATACATATGCAATCACGCTTATTCAACACACTTACACAGAAGCATTGTTCTAACACACCAATACAATCAAACGTTGACAGATGTCAACGAGAGCTGTCATTCTGAACCGGGAAAACCGTTTCAAGTAGAATCGGTTGGGCCATTTAATGCTTGAATTCAATGGGAGGAATGCTTGAAGAATGCTTGGAATCCAAGCATTCTTTCAAGCATTCCAAGCATTCATTTTGTTAAGCGGGCAAGGTCGGATGTCGTGAACAGAGGTGCCAGGTCGTTTTGTCAAAAATCAGGACACCGCGAAGAAAAAATCAGGATTTTTCAGGACACCCCCAAATTGCTGAAAATAAAATGCAGTTCTGCTTAAATTGCCTAACTAAAGGCGAAATATAGGTGCTGAAGACGCCTCGAATTATGCAACTGAACTGAGAATAACCTTGGCTGGCCTGCAGTTAATATCGAAAAAACTTAATTTAATGTAATTTGAATCAAAGAATCTCATTGGTTTAACTGGTTAAACTATTTTATTTAAGATTTGTTTGATGTTCTCATCATTTAACAATAAATTTAGTTATGATTTGGATATTTTTTAAAAATCAGGACAAATCAGGACATTTTAAGGGTCATTTTTCAAAAATCAGGACAATTCAAGCGTTTTTGAAAAATCAGGACGGTCTCTCAAAAATCAGGACAAATCCTGATAAATCAGGACACCTGACACCCCTGGTCGTGACTCGTGCGTGTAAACAAAACGAATAAACGGCGCTCAAAACAAAACGTAATTTCTCTCTCGCGCTTCGCGGGCGATGTCATTTTTAGCAGTTAAAATGTACATTTTAGTGGTAAATCAACCTGGCAATTAAACATCAACAATAGAAATCAACATATGTACGTACAGTGAATCTTACTTTAATTTTCAGTTATGAAAACTGAGGATCAAGAACCTAATGCTTCTGGTAAGCGTAGGCGTGAATCCGATAAAATTCGGAAGGTAAGTGGACAAAACTATGTTATCCAAGTTGGGTAATTTAAAAATATTATTTTATAGCCACCAACAAAGCGCAAATCGGTTCAGTATGTACATCCAAGTTTGAGGAATATTGCAACGTTCGCCGAGAAACCGCTTGTAAAACAGCAGTTTTTCAATCACGGCTCGTTTCTACATTTACCGGTTCAAACGGATGGACTGGCGCGTGAGTCCCTTACCGAACACTACGAACAGCCGTCGTGGAAAATTTCGTATCCAGCTCCGCTGTGGACCCATCGGCAACATAGCGACTTGCAGCGGGACCCAGTGATGCAGCTGATTTTCTTGAAACACTCGCACATGGAAGCCCTAAGCTGTCATAGAAGCACTTACCGGAAAAAGAAACGGGATGCTGACAAACTCCGGAAAAAGGTTGCCGGCTGTGATCTGTACCACAACGTGGTGTTTAGGGTAAGTTGGAAAATTTAAAGAAGGTTAAATTATGGAACAATTACATTAACCCTCTTTTAGACCGCCGAACTGCTGGAACGCGATCCGGACCGGTGGTTTTCGCATGAGGCTGGTTATGATTATTACTACACGGGAGGTCGTCTGGCCATTATGGACGATGTCAGTTGGGTAGTCAATACGATCGGAGATGCAGCGGGTTGCTTAGAAATCGTCCCTTATAGTTGGCAGGATTCTAAGCTACAATTGGACGCAGAAAGTTCCGTACGCTTAAACGTTAATGACGAGGCTGGTAATATTTTTCAAGTTTGCCACTATATATCGAGCACTGCCAACGTTGTGATTAGGACCAAATATTCGATAGAACATATCAGCTCTCGAATGTGTCTGGAAGACATTAAGCGAAAAACTTTTAAATCTGAGGTTCCCTTCATTTCGTGCTGTTTTCTCGATGATGGAAAAGGTCAACTAATCGCTACATCAGATTTGGACAAAGTTCTGAAAGTTTGGGATATCAACGAAAAAAGCGAGATTAAACGACTGCGAATTGGCAAAAATGATGGGTTCGATGATTGTTGGACATGCCTCAAAGGTTTCAAACGAAAGCATTTGATTTGCCTCGATAGGACTTCAATTAAGTTGATAGAGTCAGACAAGGATAACCTTCATATTTTACAAGAATCGAAACTGGATCGTTGGCTTTGGGGTTGCAGCATAGCCTCTTGCCTGGAGGTGTGTCCTGAAGAAAATTTAATCTTCATCGGAGCTTCGCATAAACTACTAGTTCTACAAGTAGTAGAAAGTGAAGACGAAACCAGACCAGATTTCAAACTACTACTTAACATTACTCACAATCTGGAATACTTACCGGTAATGCTTTCGTATCGGTATGATTCGAAGAAATATTTTTTCGTTTATTTAGCATCCCACTGTCCAGCGGATGTTGTTCTGTGTACCTTCTACAAAGTTCCACCAAAGCAGTTCGTTACAAAACACTTGCCTTTCAAACCATTCACCATCCAGGAGTCCTATCGTCTTGCAACTATTCGAGGAAAATGCCTATATCCGGCATCAATACTCAAAAAACGAGTACAAAGATCGTTCAGCGGGCTAGCAGTTGTGGGAAAGGACAATTGCTTTCACTTCTTGTCACAGACTTCAATCGGCGATATCTTCCACCAGAAAATCTACTACTCCAAAGACGAATGCAATGTTTCCCAAATTCCAGAAATCATGCACAGCTGGATGCTGGAATTGAATGCATTGAAAGATCCCAAAATACACACCCCGACTATTTCCGACTTCCGAAATCTACGAGGATTTCGTAAAATCTTAACATCGCCAAGTCCCTGGCCTCGCGAAACAGAACTCAAACTGGAATCCCCCCGCAAACGTTTCAAGTGGGAACAATCGGTAGAACAGTTGCATCGATATAAGGACCTGCTGGCACCAACAATGCTCTCGATTTGGGGCTTCCGTCCGAATGTTACCGCCAGTCAATCATCCGATAAGGTCGGTAGAAGTCAATCAATAGACATTACAGCACGAATTACAAGCTGGTTGGATAAGGCAGGAAGTCCGGATATGATTGAGAGCAATAGCAACAGTTTGGACTCGGTAATTTCTAACCCTCCGGTGGAGGAGAGAAGTTTTATTGGTGCTGAGGACGTAATAGTGAAAGAGGAGGCAGTGATCGAGGAGAAATCTGTTGAACAGCCGAAACCAATTGAAAAAGTGATCACCGAAAATCCAGTAAGGCAGATTGCCAAAGTTTCTCGCAAGAAATACGTGCAGGGATTCTGAGTTCACATCAAAATGTTAAGCTTAGTTAAAATCTAAAATTTAACTCTCTTTGACAGTTAAGCTTGAAGATTTGTTTTCATGTTGAAAGCATAAATTATTTTTCTTGAAGAAAGAGACCTAATCAAAAATACTTGATGACTTATTGACTCAATGTTAAAACGATGATGACATTGCCATGCAGGAATTTATTTTTCCCTGTCGATCGAGAGCTTATCTTAAATGTATTGCTTTTCGAAAGTACTTAGACCGTATCGCCTGACATTTTTTTTCTTGCAGGAGAGACCCTACTGCAACCAGTAGTTGATCTCTTGTGATAATTATTCCGCCTACTATGTTATCAGGCTCACCGTGAACTATTGATTGGAGTGACAGTTGAGACTGGCTCAGCAATCTATCACATTCAGGTATAGTATCAAAAATGTATGAAAAACATTCTTTGGACGAAACCATACATATGTCCTAATTTTTCCCCAAGTATACGCTCTCTCCGATGGAGGAGACCGCACAAGTTGCATTCATGGTGTTCTGCCGTTTCTTTTCTCATCATGCTACTGAGACTGTCCCAAATTGGTATGAGAAATTCAAAACCTGTGAAATGTTATGCGCTGAGACTAAAATTGATCCTAGGCCTAGTTCAAGATCTCATGCCAAATTTGAGCCAGATCGGATCACAGAAAGGGGTCGCTCAACGAGCCTGAAGTTTGTATGGGATTTTGAGACTTTTTGTTCGGGAGAAACATGAAAAAACATTTTTTCATCCAAACTTTGTTTCCCTTATAATAATTTTAGTTATAGATGAAAAACTGGGTTTTCATGTTTCACCCGTTCAAAGTTATAAGTGAAGCCAAATAAAAATCATGGGAGGAACTTATAGACAGCATCAACCCGGAAACTCCCTCTACCAAAATCTGGAAACGTGTAAATCGTCTGCAAGGCAAGCGAAATACCTGCAATATCATCCTCCGACTGCGAACCGGGGTGTCTAGCGATGGTACAACCATCTGTAATGCGCTTGCAGATGAATACGAGAAACGTTTTTCAAACTGTAGGGGAGATGGGGGTATAATGGCCACCTTAAGGAAAACGCTTATTTAACCATAGAGAACAGCTGTAATACACGCTCGATTTTAATTAACCATTTTTGTTTAAAATGTAACCATTTTTTGGTTTTCGATGGAGAACTATCAATTTGGTTACTTTTTAACGATATTTTTCTCATAAATTTTAACCATAGTAGAAGTTTTTCAGCATTCAACCAAATTTGGTTAAAAATTCATCCATAAAATAAACGAACACCGCCATTTTGGAAGTTTGACCGGTCGCGATTTCCTATTTCAGTGAACGAAAAATCAAATTTAAAGCATTTTCACACATTGAAAACCTTTAAGACACGATGCTCTAATCCTGAAATTTGCACTCTTTTTAAAGGTAGGTAGGTGCCTGGGGTTGGCCTGGAGCGACCGTAAGAATGAGATCGGGAAAAATCGTCAGATGCAGAAAGCAACCGGAGGTGGCTGGCAACGCAAAGGATTCGAATTCGGGTTTCGATCCGGGTTCGCCCGGCGGCTCGGTAAGTTGAAATAAATCCAATAAGTATAAAAAGTGAAGATCAATTTATTTATTCCAACTCCCCCACAGGTTTTGCCTGCAATCTTGGCCTGGTCGCGTTTGGTTGGGTTTGTAAAACATCGAAATGTGCAGTAAAATCACAATGTCCGCCGACGATTCGATGGTGCTAGATGTGCCCCGCAACGAAAATCATCAGACAGGTAAATATTTGCTTTTCAAAATCTTTTTTGATATTTTTTTATAAAAATCTAAAATTTTCCATTCTTTGTTTACAGTTGCGAGCGTATTTCTTGCGAACAAGCTGATAGCCAATCAACACATTTGCCAGTTCGGTCACTTTGATCTTCCCAAGGCCTGAGAGTTTTCGTGCAGCATCCCGTACAAATGCCAGCAAGCGGCGGAAGCTACTCTGATCCGCGGAAATGTTTTTCTTCTGAATTGACGATGTGATTGAGGGTGGAGGTATCAATGGTAACAGCATCGATGGTTATTGAATCCTATCTAAAGAAACGAATTTCGAAGAGGTTCACGGTGGTTACCCCACACAATCTCTTCAATTTGTTCCTTTGAAGATGATGGCACCGATCGGTATCGAGTTCTGGATGTGCGAGATAAATACGCGCGTTCGATAACCGCATCAGAAAAAAAACAGCAATGTCCGTTGTGGCCGCAGTGTGCTTTCGCATGAATAGGCAGTTTTTATAAAAAAGTACACAAAAATAAAATAAAAACGTCTTTAAAATCCGAAGTGTATTTTCATTTATGTAAAACTTTCTAATTCCAGCATTTTTAATAATAAATTCACCCGCTTTCTTCCTATTTTGTGATATGGTTCAAAATTAACCGTTTTTCAGCTTCTCCGCAATAATTTCTTGCGGTTAAAAAGTAACCATATTTCCACTTCTCAAGAGAAGTCAAAAAATGACTTCTATGGAAGAAACCAAAAAATCACTTAACGCGGAAAGGTGTGAAAATGGTTACTTTTTAACGATAATTGGTTAATTAATTTCGAGCGTGTATGTGAACTACATCATTGGCTGATATGAATAAAGCTCTAGTAATTGCTTTTGCTATTTTCGAGCAGTTTTGTGAGTCAAATTCTTCGAATTGCATGCATATTTTTTATCCGGAGCAGGTTGAAAGTAAATGTTCTACTCTGTTTTTTCATATCTAGTTGAGCAAATGCTTTCAAATTTTGCCATTCTAAAGTTCGAGCTAAGTAAAAGCTATCGAAGCAATTGCTATTTTCTTATTCATACCACCTATTGTTTCGTGTTCAGACACTCAAATAGTCTATTGCATAATTGGACGAAACTTCTCGCTAATTTTGAAATACCCAGAGCCCGGCTGCATTTTACTCAGGCATCGCCTGTTGTATGACGCAGCCGTCACTTGATCTAAAACGACTCAGTTTTTCAGAGTGAAAGCTACTCAGACGACACGAAATTTGGCACTCAGCGAATTCGAGTGCTTGAAGGCGACAACTGAGTAAATGTTGATCAGTTTGCTCAAGAACTTCCATCATTTATCGCTTTTGTCTACAATAAATATCGGAATAACCAAATTCTTAAGGTAAATATTAACTATTGATAATAATTTGTGAAGAATCAGACGGTATAAGTTTTATTTCAGGATAAAATAAAGGAATATGCGAAGAAGGATTGTTCTCGGAGCGGCACTAGCAGCAGCAAGGCTAAACAAAATCCGGTTTCGGGGCCAATTAAATTCTGTTGCTCGAACGGATACGGAAAGATGATTCCGTTGGAGAAGCAGTTGTTCCGGAGCGAAAAAAGTGAAAAGATACGAAGCATGATCATAAAATTGTTAATTTTTTGAAATTTTATAAATATAGATTTATTTTAAAATATTAAAAATGTTCACTTTTTAATATTCTGGTCAACATATATAACTACATTCTTATTCATTTAACTGGATTTTACTATTACTACCATAAAAAGCGGCCAGAATCCGCTCCGAAATCATTCGCGCATTCTGAGTAACCCTGACTCAGTTGTCGCGAAAAGGGCGATTAGTCAGATCTGAGTAAAGGCCATTTAGTCAGAACTGAGTAGGTGCGGTTTTGGCGACAACTGAGTTTTATATTTCTACACTATATGCGGGAGGTGATTGTCAGGAGTAATAAAAGATGTTGTATTCGCGTCAATGGCCAAACATAAACTGATTTATTGCACAGCATCGGCCAGCGATGCTGTGGTAAATAGGGTGACCATAACATCTCCATTCTTAAGATAAGAGAAACATCGTTAAAAATATAATTTGAAAAAAAAAACTTAAAAATAAAACAATTACAAACTTAGGATAAACAATTAGGAAACTGGCAAAATTGAGATACTTTTTACAACTCATTTGTAATAGCGATAATTAGGTTCTTTTCGACTCCGCTTAATACGACTGGAACGACGTAGAGGTTGTGCTGTGTCTGGATCTTTTAAACTGGGACTCGAAGCTTTTTGTTGATAGACGTTTCTTTTAAACTGATCATAAACATTCAGCGCATCTGTTGACCAACACTCGGCGTTGTTTTCTGAATCTTTGTCCTTGTAAATGAAAGAATCCGATGGAAAACCATAAAAATCGCCATCTTCGTCTGAGCTTCGATCGTCTTCATCCTTGTCATCCTCCCTTTTTCGCTTTGTCGTCCTCGCATTTCCAGAAATATAAACACCTTTAAACCGACTTTGAAGCCCAAACGCTTTCAATTGATTACGATGTGCTGAGTATAACCTGCCTTCTACGGAAACTTCAAATGTGTTTTGAGAAATTCGTCTTACAAATTTTGCTTCGAGCCAACGTCTTATGTCTGTCGGTCGAAAATTTTTATAATAAACCAGCTCTCCAAAACGTAAACGATCAACCCAATCAAATTTTGAACGTTCTTCTCTGGGTTTATTTGATACATCTTCAAAAACATCCTTCGTCAAGTGATTCTTAATACTATTTTTAGGATTTACTAAATCCAAAAGCGTCTTTGGCTTAAAACTAAATAATTTCTCTGAAGGAAACAACCCATTGTCACCGAAACAGGTATTACGGTAACCAAACAAATAAAACGACAACAAGTCTTGGGTCGATAAACTTCGAAGCTCAGGATCCAGCATAAACTTTTTCAAACCGTCCTTTAAAACTCGTACCATCCTTTCAGCTTGTCCGTTGCTAGAGGGATTATAAGGTGGACTTTTCATCACCTTAATGTTGTGTCTCTCGAAGAAACTGATGAGCTCTTTTGAATTAAACGGTGGACCACCATCTGTTACAATAATGTCAGGTAAACCAAATCTAGCAAAAACGCTGATAAACACTGACTTAACTTTGATGGCGTCTGTTCCAAACTTCATATATTCCACTTCCAACCACTTCGAGTAACTATCAACAATCACTAGAAACATCTTTTTGTCCAAATAGAAAAAATCGGCATGAATACGAGTAAACGGTTTATTTGTAGGAATCCATCCTGGAACTGGAACTTTCTTGGGAGCAGCATTAATCTGGCAGCAAACATTACATGTTCTTATGTAGTTCTCTATGTCACTGTTCATTCCAAACCAGTAAACTGTTCTGCGTGCCAACTGTTTGATTTTTGTTATACCTGAATGATTTTTATGTAATAAACTCAAGACTCGTTTTTTTAAACTTCCCGGAATGATGACCCGGTCTTGGTAAACTAAACATCCTTCAATATACTCCAAATCTTGTTGTTGAGCATAAACATCCTTGAAATCTTTATCTAGCTTTTCAGGCCAACCATGTTGCATATAGTAAACTATCTGCTGGAGAAACTTGTCTCTTTTTGATTCAGTTGCAATCAAAACGTAATCCAGGGGAAACTCGTCCAATACATTTAAACTGTTGATGTACTCTTTCTGTAGTAACGCTGGTACTTCGTTTGGCAGAGGAAACCTCGAACAAAAATCCGCATTTCCCATTTTTGATGAAGGTCTATAAACAATTTCAAAATCGTAAATCGACAACTCCTGGATATATCGCTGCAGTCGGGTAACAAACAAACTATTTTTGCCTTCTTTTCCAAATATGCCAATTAACGGTTTATGATCCGTATACACAGTAAACTTTTGTCCAAATAGAAACTTGTGAAACTTTTTAATGGTGCAAACTACAGCTAAAGCTTCCAAATGCAATATTGGGTATTTCTTCTGTGCCTCTGTTAAAGAGAAAGATGTGAAACTAATTGGCCTTTCTTCTCCATTTATACGGTGAGCTATTACTCCACCTAAACCATAATTACAAGCATCAGAGACCACTATAACTGGCTTTTTAGGATCGAAAAACTCCAGTAATTTTGAAGAAATAAGTGATTGCTTGCAGTCTTCGAAAACACGACTACATTCGGAGTTCCAAATAAACTTTTCACCTTTCCTTAACAAACGATACAGGCAGCTGAGGCGCGACGACAAATTTGGTATAAACTTCCCGTAGTAGTTCAACAAACCCAAAAATGCCTTCAGTTCAGAAACATTTCTCGGAACTTTAGCTTCACGAATAGTTTCAACTTTTTCAGGGCAAGGCAACAACCCGTCTTGTGTCAAAACGTGTCCTAAAAACGGCAAACTTGAAACAAAAAATTTGCATTTCTGTAAATTCACTTTTATATTGGACTTTGACAAACGTTCCAAAACCATGTAAAGTTTTCTTTCACAGCTTGCTTTGTCGCTACCTGCTATCAAAACATCGTCGATGTAAACATGAACTCCGTTGATTCTAGCCAGGATCCTCTCCATAAAAGATTGAAACAAAGCCGCTGCAGATGAAACACCTTGTGGAAGACGATTGTACGTAAACAAACCACGTATTGTGTTTATGACCATTAGTTTTTTGACTTTTCTGATAAACGCAACTGTGTATACGCTCCTGCCAGGTCAAGCGAGCAAAAAACTTTGTAGCCAGCTAACGAAGCAAAAATTTCTTGAGGCAAAGGCAAAGGATAACAATTCGGGATTACTACTTTATTTATGGAAACCTTGCAATCGATTACCATTCGTATTCCTCCATCCTTCTTTACAACTGCTATAACCGGAGATGCCCATTCACTAGCATCTATCGGAGTCATCACGCCATCCTTCTCTAAACTTTCTAAATGTTCAATTACTTTATCTTTCAAACGGAATGGCACATCATAAGCCTTTTTAAATATTGGATAATGATTTGGCTTCAAAACTAGATCAGCAACAAAACCTTTGATTGGAGTAGACAGAGACTTGTCAAAGATATTGGAAAACTTGCTCTGTATTTCCTTTATCGTTTGATCCGTTGAAACAGCCAGTTGATTTATTCTGGACCCAAACGCATTACGCCAGTTATCAAAAAACGTATCTAGCCAGTCCCGACCCAATAGTGGATCAAAACTACTATCACTCCTCAAAACGATCAAGTAAACATCCTTTTTGAAATGATTCAACTCAACCCGAACCAAAATGCGACCTTCTACCTGCAAACGACTGCCGTTAATGACTGCCAAACGAGTATTACTTTTTTGCAAAGGGATATGCTTGAGCTCTGCTTTATATTGATTTAAGCTTATGACTGAAACAGCAGCGCCACAATCAATTTCCATCTTTAACCATTTTTTTGAAACTAAAACGTTCCTGAAACAGGGCTCGTGTAATTTGTTTACAGTGGAAATCTTTAAACAATCATATTCATCATCCGAAACGGAGCGATATGAATGATGACGTAAACTTTTTCGAAAATCATTTAACTTGGGAGTCACCTGCTCTAACTTTATTTCCTGCAGGTCAAAACAAAATCTACGCACATGCCCTGATCGTTTGCAAAAAGAACAAAACAATGGCCGTAGGTTGGGCGAAAAACTTGATCTGCAACCAGAAAACAAACTACCAACTCTTTGATATTGAAACGACTTTGATTTCATTTTGGTTTTATTTTATTTATTTTACTTTTTCTTCTATCAACAAACAATAAAAATCACCAAACAAATCTCACAAACTATTAAACTTCCTTCCAAAAACTGTAAACAATCAGGTGTATACCACTAAATCATTCACGAAGGTTCAAACGAGTAAACATAAATTTCCTTTAAAATATTTGTTTTTAATGTCGTTTCCTCCTAAACTGTATAATACTTTTCAATACAATTAATAAGCTAAAAGCTTTATCAAATGAACATGTATTTCATAAAAAAATGTTTTATATTCACTTTCGCAAAACCAATACGTCAAATATACATCCATTCATTGGCTGAAAAACATTCTTTTTTTTGTTTGAAATCAATATTGATTATTTGTTAAACATTAAAAAAAATATTATTTTTATTTTATTTAATTTTATTTTGGGCAAATTTTTAACCGAAAAACAACTGAAATTTTTTTCTCAGTGTAAACCAAACTTTGTTGCGTTATGTTATGTCGCGCAACATTCAACGCATCATCCGTCACTGGTACTGATGCGATGCAACACAAAGTACGAAGAAAAAAAAAACACACCAACAGCTATTGTTGAACACGATCGCTTGATTGGCGAAACAAAACCGTCAGCAATTAAACAAAATGGTTAATTGCTGAACGAAACTAGAATCTCTTCGAGGGAGTTCTCTGGCGATTTCTGCTTATAAACATGTAAACGTACTTACGTTTTCGGTAAGCAAACTTTAAGCGAAACCAAACTTTTTATTTTCTGCTTTAATGGACCAGCATGTCGAAACCGACCGTCCCATTCGCCATTCTTTCGCGTTTAAAGTGTTCCTTCTCTGAGAAAAACCACACACACGGACCTTCCTCTGTGAAATCCTTCTGTAAACTGACTTATCAATCCTGATCAACGATTGCTTTCTCTCATTCAGTTTTGCAGTGATATTCATTCTCCTCTCTCCCGTTAACGAACGTTATTCCTGGTTTCGGTTTAACGAACGTTCGTTTCTAGTTTCCGCCGGGATGCCATTCTATCATTTCCACTTGTTCTTTTTTATTTAGACTACTTTTCTGTTGGATTAACATAATTCATTCCAATCTCTCGTCTTATTCTCTACATTCGCCTTCGCCTCTATACTCCTGAACTAGTTTGAAAAAGTTTTTCTTCTAAGTTGCCAATTCCATTAGCAATCTTTTTTCCAACTCCTATTTTTATCCAACTGCTCCTCATTCTAGTTGACGGACTCTCACAGATGTTTGTGTTTAACGTACTTCAGCGTTATTTGAGAATGTTTATTTCTTGTTGTAACTTATTCCATGATCGTATTGAATCTCTATCAACACTGCTTTGATAGGTGCTTCACATTTCTATCGCTAACTCTTCTCGCCTTCTTTTCTTTATAATGCCACCAGGCGCTTGCACTTCCGTTTTCCCTGTTTTACGTTGAGTAAAGATTGCTGTTTTGAATTCTGAGCTACTCCTATAACTCCCGTTTTCCGGGAAAAAAAACGGGAAATTCCACTCCTACCGACTGCGACAAGTTTCTTGGGTCCGCCGGAGCGTTTCCAGAATCCAACACCGGTAATACAGGCACAGTACAATTTCTGGTTCACTTGCCGTTTTTGATTTTTTTTTTGCATTTTCTCATGCCGTTTGATATCCACATCCGCCGAAAGATCCACAGGGTGGTGTCGAAACCGACCGTCCCATTCGCCATTCTTTCGCGTTTAAAGTGTTCCTTCTCTGAGAAAAACCACACACACGGACCTTCCTCTGTGAAATCCTTCTGTAAACTGACTTATCAATCCTGATCAACGATTGCTTTCTCTCATTCAGTTTTGCAGTGATATTCATTCTCCTCTCTCCCGTTAACGAACGTTATTCCTGGTTTCGGTTTAACGAACGTTCGTTTCTAGTTTCCGCCGGGATGCCATTCTATCATTTCCACTTGTTCTTTTTTATTTAGACTACTTTTCTGTTGGATTAACATAATTCATTCCAATCTCTCGTCTTATTCTCTACACAGCAGTAAACAGCAAACAGCAACTGCAAGCGCTCAGCGGGACAACACAACTTTTGCACTGCGAAACCGATAACTTTTTCCGCAAAAATTAGCCCCCGTACACTACCGCGAAATTGTTAAACTATTCAAAAACCAATATTATAGTTTTTCTCGTCGCCACTTTTATATTTCTACACTATATGCGGGAGGTGATTGTCAGGAGTAATAAAAGATGTTGTATTCGCGTCAATGGCCAAACATAAACTGATTTATTGCACAGCATCGGCCAGCGATGCTGTGGTAAATAGGGTGACCATAACACTGAGTAACCGTCACTCTGAACTGAGTAGCTGAAAGTTAGCGAGTTGAAAAAGTAGATAAAAACGTTTAAAAATGCATTTTAAAAAAATTTGCCGAAAGCTGAAAACCAGTCACTGTAGAGGCATAACGAGAAACCCCCCGAGGCAGTATGAGCACCATTAATGAAGGCATAATGATAGTTTCCTGCCGGGGATTATAGCAGAGAATTCGACTCGATGAAGTCAACTGAGTAATAGAGCTACAGTATGACTATCGTCTGACGATTTAGCCCATTGGTAAGATGTCGGAGAGGTAATCAGTAGGCTCGAGTTCGATTCCTGGTCAAGGTTATTTTTTTTTTCATTTATCATTCATGATCATGATTGCACTAAACGGTGAGGCGTAGATTCATCAAACGAAGCAATAACAAAATAATCTAGGTCTGTTTGTAGAATTCAAAGAATTAACACATGCTCATACATTATGTTTCTGGTGTTTTGTTTGACGGATGATGCTTTGATACTATTAGCCGTATAATGTAACAAAAAAATCAATCATGAATAGTATGTGCAAAAAAATCCCCTCGAACAGGAATCGAACTCGAATCTACTGATTACACCTCCGACAGAACAGGGGTATGTCTTTTCGCATTGATAAACCATAAATTCAATTGACATCACTGCAGGGTGCCTGTTGAGGTGCTGCATGACTATTTTTCATGCTATACCTCGCGAGACTCCAGGAGTGATGTCAATTGAATTTATGGTTTATCAATGCGAAAAGACATACCCCTGTTAAACTGCTAATAACTTTTTTGCCTGATAAGATACGAAGTTACAATCTTCGACAAAGTTGTTCAGCGGAAAATTTCCCTTAAGAATTTTATAAATTGGCACAAAAGCCATCAGCTAGCTTGGCTCCACAGAAGAAACAAAAACGATGTCGATTTTTCAGTACAAAATATTCAATTTTCCCATACAAACCCAAAAGTTCAAATTTACTCATGTAAACGTTACTTAAAAATTCTGCAAAAAATCATGGATGAGGAGTTTTGGACCAAGACGGAGCTTTTAAGGCCCCAGGGTTTGGGAAATTCAAAAATGACCCCAAATCGACTCAGTCTAATGTACACCACAATTGACCGACCGTGTCTCGAAGAAAAGTACAACGAAGATTTCTCTATGCAATAACTACTATGGGCACTACAACGTCGCGGAGGCAATTCAGCTGGCCAGGATAATGTCGGATATCCCATGCTTAAAAACATGACGAACTCTGCCAAATTAGCACTTTTGGAGCTTTACAACTGGATATGACCATATCGGGACAATTTCCAGCATCTTGGCGCCAGGGTATAGTCATCCCGATCCCCAAGCCAGATGGAAACCGATGTTCACCAGACGGATATAGACCCATTACGCTTCTTAGCTGCATGGGAAAGATACTCGAGCGTATGATCAATCGTCGCCTTATTACCGAACTCGAAACCTCTAACCGGTTAGACCGTCGTCAGTATGCTTTTCGTGCTGGTCAAGGAGTCGACACATATCTAGCACAGCTCGAAGACCTCATGAGGACCAACGACTCGGAACATGTAGAACTAGTGTCTCTCGACATTTCAAAAGCGTTCGACATAACTAACAGAATACACATACTAGAAGTTTTGAGAAAATGGAGAATCAAAGGTCGTCTGCTAAATATCCTGTGCAGTTACCTTGATAATAGGACCTTCAAGGTATCTGCAAATGGGTCGCTATCAAGTCCACGGACTGCTGAAAAGGATCCACACTATCCGTAACGTTATTTTTAGTAGCCATGCAACCATTATTTGGGAGGTCCTTCTCTAAGCTGATGATGTGGCTTCTGACAGCCAAAGATGTGGACAAGACAAAAATTTGACAGCAGCTGAGGGCAGCTGCAAACGCAGTCATCAAATGGACGAAGAATGTTGGTTTTATGATCTCGGCGCCAAAATCAAAACTCATGCACATATGCAGTATCAAACACCGTAAGCGAGGCAGACCCATCAAACTGAACAAAGAACCCATACCGCAAGTCAGAAAGATGAGGATTTTAGGTGTACTCCTAGACTACAAAATGCAATTTCGCCAGCACTTTGCTCATGTGAAGCAAAGCTGCTTAAATCGAGTCAGGATTTTAAAAATTCTTGGGTATAAGCTCAAGAGAGGTCACCGCAAAACGCTATTACAGGTCGGTAATGCGATGATTACCATTGTATGGAATAGGTCTAACCAGCAGCAATATCAGTGTAATGGAAGAGATACTTGCTCCTGTGCACGCTCTTTTTTTTTAACTCAAAATTAAGTATGACCGAGGTTCAAAACATAGTTCGATTCTATGAACTTAAAGTTAAGTACCCTTTTTTCCTCCTTGCGATGGATCAAAACGGAGTTCGAACTGCGAACTCAAAATTGATCCCTTTTTTTCCTTCGGCGAGGGATCAAAGCTGAGTTCGACCTTATGAACTAAAAATTGAACTCTCTCTGTTGGACTGAAAACACTTAACGAGTTCAGTCCGAACCGGAGCAGCAACCAACGAACACGTCGCAAAATTTTGTCGTTCCGGAACAATTACCGGAAGATATGAAGGAACTTCATAATGGAATGCATGTTCACCGTGTCAGCGTAAAATTCTGTCCGTCATTGTCATCATATGTTGAGCGGCTTGGAATGTCCGGAAACTTCCGGATGTTGTTTACTTCCCGTGGGAAGTAACATCCGGAAGTTTTATTTGACCGGGAATGTCAAAACTTTCCACCGCTCTGTAATTGCAATGCAATGTACCGGAACAGCAACATCCGGGTACAACAAATTTTAATCATCCTTTAATTCCCTGAAAATCAGCTACCCTCGAAAAAAAAAGGATAAATTCGAGTTCGGCTGCCGAACTTAGTATTGAGTATGCCTATCAGAACTTAGTTTTGCTGTTGCCCAGTCAAACTCAAAGTTGAGGGAAGCCACCGAAGTGCTGTTTTGAACCAAAACAACTTAATTTTGAGTTTAAAAAGAAGAGCGTGTGTATAATGAAGTCGTAAGACTATCATCAGGCGCTTTTCGTTCGAGCCCAGTAGAATCCATTTTAGCTGAAGCTGGCTGCTTACCTTATCGTCTTTTACTGACCCAGCGATTAGCACAAGTGGGAATTCGAACGGAAGAGAAACGTATTGACCGATGTACATCGTTAATTGAAAGATCAAGGCAGATTTTCCGTACAACTACTAACTCGGATATCCCAAATATTTATCCTGTCGAACGACTCACAGATCGTTTATGGTATGACAAACCACCGAAAATCGACAACACTTTGAGAAAAAGCATAAAGGCTTGCAGCGGTAGAACAACTGTTTTTCCTAAGTTTTGCGAATTTATTTCCTATAACTATTTTAACTATAAACAGATCTACACAGACGGCTCTAACTGCGCTAATGGGACTGGAGCTGGGATTTACATACCGCCGAGGAAAATTAGTTGCGCCCTACCAAGCGAATGTAGTGTCTTCTCGGCGGAGTCGTATGCTCTGACCGTGGCTGCCCAAGAAGTGATAAGAAATGACTGCACTTTGATTCTAACCGACTCAGCTAGCTGCCTGGATGCACTACACAAAGGAAATTCGCGGCATCCATGGATTCAATCCTTGGAGAGTCATGCACGAAATCGCAATATTGTTTTCTCTTGGTTACCGGGACATGCCGGAATACCTGGCAATGAAGAAGCAGACAAATGCGCAAATACTGCACGCAGCAGATCAACACCAGTTGCCGATTCTAGAGTTCCAGCTCAAGACGCTGTGAGACACATAAAAGCTAGCATATGGAAGACATGGGAACAGCGATGGCACTCAAATCAATCTTTTCTCAGGTAAAATTAATACACACCTACGCAGTACAAAGACCGGAAAAGTCCCGCAGACCAACGTGTTCTTTCAAGACTTCGTATTGGGCACACTAGACTGACACACACTGACATCAATTTCTGTTCGAGAAAACTACTGCACCGATTTGCCAGTTCTGCGGTGTACAAACTACAATACAACATATCTTAACTGACTGCCATGGATTCAAAGAAGCACGTGATGAACACAACATAAGGGGAACAGTCTAAGAAATTTTAAGAAACGAAGAATCGCAAAAACAGTCACTGTTAGAATTCCTTAAAGCATGTAATATCTACAAAGCTATGTAAAAATCAAATAATCAAGACACGAATGCCGCAAAGATGGTAAAGTGTCTCAAATAAACAAAAAAAAATGTTTCACCCGAACAATATATTTCAAAATTCCATACAAACTTCAGGCTCGTTGAGCGACCTCTTTTCCGTAATCCGATCTGCCCTTATATTTGCAGGAGATCTTGTACTAGACATAGGATTAATTTGAACCTGCAGCAAGTAACTTTTTCAAAAGTGTGGTCATTTGGGGCACTCTATGCTACATGCAGTGCCGCTACTTCCAAATTTGCTAACGAACACCGTACCTCCTCGAGCAATATCCACGTCTCATGCTCGTAGAGGACAACTGATCTAATGTGCGTCATGTTCATTGTACATTTCGTGCCAGGGTTAAGTCTTCTCGACCGCTGTTGCTTGTGAAATCCATAGTAGACACGACTTCCGCTGATCATTCGCCGCCGGATCTCACGACCGATGTGATTGCCTGCAGTCACTAGTGAGCCGAGATAGACAAAGTTTTCGACTTTCTTTAGCACGATACCGTCTAACGTGACTTTGCAATTACCGGACAAGCATGCTCGGTCGGTCTCGAACCCACAGGCCAACATATATTTCGTCTTAGACGGCGCTTTTTCGAAGCTCCTGCCAAACAAAATCATCAGTCTTGTCAGCTTCCCGAAAAAACCGTTCTCGTTCATGATTTTCCATAGCTCTACACGGTCAATTGTGTCGTATGCGTATTATGAATCTGTTGGCTTGTGGCATTAAGCAGCGAGTAGAATTCGGAACAACACTTTATAAGCGGCACATTTTTTACAGTCCAATTTGTCACTCTTCTTATAGATGGAGCATATTTTCGAGGATCTACAATCAAAATGATTGAAAGCTTTAAAGGCATAACAGATTTATGGATTTCTCAACTCTTTTCAAATGGAAAGCGTAGAATTAGAGCATTTAGTTTTCTTTCCTGAAATTTATTTATTACTTGTATCAATATAAACTATTTTATTCATTTGTTTTTTTTTATCATTTCATTTATTATTTTCATGGATGTTTTTTGTTGTTGTTGGTTTGTTTCTGATTCTGTTCGTTTTTTTTTCTTCGTTAATCATTACGCACTCTACGCACTTCTGCACTCCAATTCAATATTTATATCGGTTTGTTTTACTTGTTCATTTGTTTTTTTTTAGTTATATTCTTTACATATGTCACAGTCTAATGAACGAATGAAACAAAACTTGACGACCAGAGATAAAACTATTTGTATGTCAGAAACGCACACTTCTTGTTCGAGAAATAGATAGTTCCCATGTTTAAAAACTGGACATTTTTGAAAATTGTGTGCATTGCGATAGGAAACTAGGAATTAAAAAATATTGAGTTCTCATTTTTTTTATTTAATTTGAAATTTCGATAAAACTATTCTCGTATGTCGTACTTGAGAATATTCTGATAGCATAGAGTTCGGGTTGAGTTATATTTTCGAACCGATATTTTCGATAGTATTTTTAGTTTTATACAGTTTTCAGTAATTTTTCGTCTTAAGATTTGCCGTATCTGTTCAATGAATACAAAACTCGCCTGAAAGGAGCGATTTTGTATGTTCAGCGATTACAAAGAATCGATTATTGCAGTTTGTGGTAGTAGTTGGTAGATGGCGTTGAACTTCCTAACACTGCTTTTCTAACACGCGATGGTACAGTTGCGGGTTACCTTATTCATTCGCTTAGAGTTGATAATGAAAGTTGACCTCTTTAAGAGAAACTGTCACTTATGTCTTAATCAACACATATCTAGGCGTCTCTGTACTGTTTTCATTATCTCTTCATTAGTTGGTGTTGGCAAAAAACTGCAACTCGTATGCAATTTTTGCTAGATTTTTTTTTCTATACTTTTGAACACTCGAAAATTACGAATCTGTTATCCATACGCATGGAGAAGAATCTCGAGAGACGTAATTTGAAGTAATTCTTCCTTTATACTATTTTACATTTGCTGTTGTCTGACGTTTTTCCAACATTCTCAAAATATGTTTGTTTAGAACGAACTGTTTTTTTTTCTCGTCAAAATGATCTACTATTAAACTAGTTTCTTCCCACATTCGCACGCTCATAGATTCACCATCCAAATTCATTTCCAGTCATTCAGTTATACAATCTACACATGTATAGAAGCTTTCATTTATAAAATAATCCATTCATGCATAGACAGAACTACGCAAACACCGATGCGAATCGAACCTAAAAATCAAGCTACTAAGCACATTTGCTGGACGATCACTCTTGGTTTCTCTTGTTCACACTATTATTTATCTGCTATTTCTTATTTTCTAGAATTGTTTTTATAACTTTTTTGTTTTTATTTATCTTGCGGCATGTAATACTCAATTTATTTGAGCAAACTAAATAACTGCTGCGGATGCCCAGAGCGCCCAGAGATTTTTTTCTGCTGGAGAATGAAAGGACGAACCAGTCTGGCTAACGGAGATCTTTGCAACATTGGTTTTTGATTTTACTGTTTCAAATAAGGGACAATACTTTTGTAGCTTCTGGAAACTGCTCTTCAAACCTGAATTGTAAACATGATCTGTAACTATTAAATATTTCTTTCGGTTGAAAATATAAAATAGAAAAAAAAACGGAAGAACGTGTTTCTCTGGCTGGTCATGCTACTGACATTCCAAATTTCCGATGTAAGTAATTAACCGAATTACTAATTCATCCCTACATCTCATTCTTGTTGCTGGCTTGTTGTTTTTCTCAATCTGTGTGTTGGCTGGGCCTTATCTGCTACTGCTGTTGTCTCTGTGCTTCTGGTCGGATCTTGTCTTAACACTGCTGTATGCTACTGTAAAGGTTAGGATAGTTTGCTGGTTTACTGCTGCTCCGATTGCTGCTGCTTAACCCCGTTCGATTTGCTTTTTATCCGTCTTCCTTTGGCGGAGTGAACCAGCCGTTCTTCTCGTGGATTTGGACCAACGATTTGAAACTCTGCTGTGCTCGCGCCAAGCTGTACTGGCCCTGTGAATGATACTAAATGCAAGTTAATATATGGAAAATGATGTTTGTAAAGTTGAAACTGTGAGTATGTTTCTTCGCCAATAATCCTGTCTGCTAGGCGTGATCAGTGTTCTCACCTTTGTCGCACCAAATTGTATTCGGGCTTTACCCTTGACTAGAGTGGCCGCTATCTGCATTATGACTGCCTCGACCGTGTACGCTGAACTCCAGCCTTGTTTCGTGAGCAACTCCATACAGATTGCACCACCCACCAGTACGTAACCACCTGTGGACGAAAACAAAATGTTACCTATACTTTTCTGATTGACAAGCCGAGAAAAAATATCAAACTTACCGGAAATCATCGGATGAACGACCCGAACGAACGGTGGCTCGAATGGATACGTCTCCTTGAAGATGATGTTAAGCAGGATGCTGTCCTTGCCCTCCTTCTCCTTTAGCAGGACAAGATCGTTGTGCAGCGGGCTGTCCGGGTCGACCGACATCAGCCGGATGTTCCACTCGTAGATCGAATCGTTGACCAGCTCTATCGAGTACATGTTGCTCTTGAACGAATCGGACCGGTAGATGTCCCGCAGTTCCTTCATCAGCCGATCGGTCGCCTGTACCGAACCGGAGACTGATCCCTGCAAAATGAGAAAAGTCGTTAGTGATCGGAAATGTAATGAATTTTGTGACTTGAACGTACCTTCAGATAATCTTGTCGTTGACTTTGCCTTAGTCTTTCTAGAGTTGCGAGATGTTCTACTTCCATTTCGTCTTTCTGTAATTGTGAACATAAATAAGATAAACCAGATTAGTATTTCTTAAGCATATATCGAGATTAGAATTTCCCTAAAATCTTGGCTATTGCGGAAAGAAGAAATTTGTTTCCTCTTTGAGAATATTTGTCAAAGAAAGTTTTTTTTTTCACAAAGAATGAAAAAGGTGGCTCCAGAGATCCATCGACTGAAGCTGTGTTTACTAGCTTGTTAGCCTGATCCTTAGTACATTGAACAAACTACTACCGTTTTTCAAAATTTTCTCACTTGTTGATAAAAATTGAGTCCCGAATATTAAATACTAATATAGTGAGACTTAGCTTGCCAGATTGCCTAGATGTTTTTTTCACATTATTTGCAAAATTAAATGAAAATTTGCATTGGTTCATTGGATATATAATTACGTAGGGGAGATGAGGGCATAACGAGCACCCAGGGCATAATGAGCACTCCTTATTTCTACATAAGTACGTATTTTCTTAAACAAATTTTCATAAGGATTTGTTGTGTACTTTCCATAGTATTAATTTTTCACCTGAAAAGAAATATCCTTCTCATCTTTACAGAAATATTAAATAATAACCAGCTAGGTTCTCAAATGACGAGAATATTATAATTTTTGAGCACCACCAAATAAGCGTTTATGACCTTTAAATCATTTTGATCTGAAATGTACGCACTGCAACATGATCTACACATTGTTTCTCAATTTTCAACATCATAAAATTTTTGATTTTTCACTTTAATCAATTTTAAAACGCTTTTTTACTTTAATTTGTTCACTAGAGGCGAACAGAGCACTTTCAATGAAGGCATAATGAGCATTTTCTGCCGGGGAATCTAGCAGCGAATTCAACTCGATGAAGTCAACTGAATAATAGAGCTACAGCTTGGCTTGTTTCGTCTGTCGATTTGGCCTATTGGTAAGGTGTCGGAGAGGTAATCAGGTAGACTCGAGTTCGATTCCTGTTCGAGGGGATTTTTTTTTTTGCACATACCATTCATGATTGATTTTTTTTATTGTTACATTATAAGGCTAATAGCATCAAAGCATCATCCGTCAAAGAAACCCGAGAAACATAATGTATGAGCATGTGTTAATTCTTTGAATTCTACAAACAGACCTAGATTATTTTGTTATTGCTTCGTTTGATGAATCTACGCCTCACCGTTTAGTGCAATCATCATCATGAATGATAAATGAAAAAAAAAATCACCTCGACCAGGAATCGAACTCGAGCCAACTGATTACCTCTCCGACATCTTACCAATAGGCCAAATCGTCAGACGATACAAGTCAAGCTGTAGCTCTATTACTCAGTTGACTTCATCGAGTCGATTTTGCTGCTAGAATTCCCGGCAGAAAACGCTCATTATGCCTTCATTAATGGTGCTCATACTGCCTCGGGGGGTTTCTCATTATGCCTCTGAAGTGACTGGTTTTCAGCTTTCGGCAAAAAATTTTAAAATGCATTTTGAAACGTTTTTATCTACTTTTTCAAGTTTCATCCAGTTAGGCAATAGACTATTTGAGTGTCTGAACACGAAACAATGATGTAATTCACATATTACAGCTGTTCTCTATGGTTTAATAAGTTTTTTTCCTTAAGGTGGCCATTATGCTCCCATCTCCCCTATTGTGCATCAAAATTTTCTGCGCAAATTTCATCAAAATTAACATGAACCATTTTTTAGAAACTTGAAATATGATTTAAAATTTACTGATGTGTTTTGATGTTTAAAAAAAACTCACAGCTTTTTAAGCAGGGTGGATTTGATTTAAATCAATTTAAATCACGATTTAAATCACTTGATTTTTATTACTGATTGAACTCAAAGTTTTAAGCAGCGAAGGCTTATTCATCCCCTCGGGAATTTATAGTTGATTTTTTTTTCTTGCCTCTTGGGGATATTCCGCATGTTATGATTGACGAGGATGCCGAATACTTGTCCACGTAGAAGGGGGTAGGAGTTTGGATAATGTCCACGTGGACAGACTTCATAAATATTACTCAAACTTAATTCAATGAAGATATTCTTAATGAAAATTTGGTTAGTTGGCATTTGAATCCAATATCCCAAACAATGTGCGCTCAAGTCTGCTTAAAATAATGTTTGTTCATTTCTTTCAAGCAAACTGAAGTTAATTTTCGTTTTTTATTTATAAAATCATCTGTTTTTTTATTTTGCTTAAATTTCGACGCTCAACAAGCTGTGAATGAGAATTTATTCTATTTGTTTTGATTTCTCTGAATCAAGATAAGAAGAAGACTCGTGGTCCGTCTATAAAAAGGGTTTGGTGAATTTCGATAATATTTTCCTTCAGTTAAGGAATTGCTCATTTGTTACTGAAATTAACCATTTTAATTCAATTTTTTTATCGTATTCAATCAAACTATAAAATTAGACAGAGACAGTGGAAAACATTTATCACAAAGGAGTTAGCTTACGGAGGAATTTAACAAAATTTGCTAAGACAATCGTTAAATGTTTCGACCTTGTTAGATATAAAGTCGACTCGATGTGGATTTAGTTTAAAAAAGCATTAAAGACCAATGCTTTTTTAAACTAAATCCACATCGAGTCGACTTGATTGTTAAAAATCCTGAATCATTAATGTTACACCTATACAGACTTCATAAAGCTGAATTAAACAAATCAGCTTTATCACATGATAAAAGAAAATTCAATTTTTTAATTTATTTGAAAAAATCATTGATTCTTTCTGTTTTTAAGTGCTCTTCTTCATGATTTTTAATTAAAAAATTATGATATTCGCGAATATTGGAGAAAAAACCCGAAATTTCATGATATAAAGCCGGATAAAAGCGGAAAAATATCTGGTAAGCTTAGATTACAACTTTTCTGAATTTAACGATCCTATTCGATGTTTGTGATCAGATTTCGGATTCTTTATTTAAGTTTTTTGCTATTTAAATCCAATTTGGAACCTCATTCAAGGCCGAATTGAAGGGGGTAAAATGGGCAATTGCCCCGCCCCCCCCCCTCCCCCGAGCGAATTTTTTTTTTAATTACTTTAATCTTACTACTTAAATTTCTACAAATCATTGAAAACAAATCAAAACTTGAAAATCGAAATGAAAACTTAAAATAAATATAACAACTAAAGGGGCCCCCGTAAAATAATAAGAATAGTGGCCCCATACAGTAAACAGTAAAAAAGTTCACTTGCATTTTGCGTGCTGAGAATAATAAAGTTTTGGTTTTGAATTTCAAAATTTTCAACCCAAAATCTGGACAAAAATAATGTTTGCCGAATTCTAAAAAAATTAAGAAGAATGTGAGAAAAAACACCTCAAGTTTTCATTTTTTTATCAAATCATGTCAAATCTAAGCTTTCATTTTTCCGAAATTTCTAAACTCTTTCTCAATGTTTGCACGTGATTAATTAACAATTTTTATTATATCTTCTACGCAGCCAACATGGTATTTGAAGACAGTATAGTGAACTAATCTTTAGTTCTTTTACACGTTTAAAATGTTTTGTAAATCGAATCATAAGGGCCCCCAGAAATCATTTGAAACCTAAACTAGATGCATTTTCTATATTCTAAACTCATCATTTCGGAATGTGAAAAAAAATTGAAATCACCAGAATTGGAACTAAAGAAAGTTTCATAATGGTGATCCAGAATTTAAAGATCCGAACGGTTTCATCATTCTCAATTTTTATTTAGATTTACGATTTTTTTTAAATCAATAACTGAAGAAAGAATTCATATTAAAAGGCGAGGAATTTAAAATTCAAATAAGAGATTTCAGGTTGAGGGTTTTGAAACAAATTCGCTTGTTGGTTCATAATTAAAAGAAATTAGATGGAAACTAAGATGGAAAATAGCTCGAAGTAAAGTTTTATAATCAAGATAAACATATCAATGTGAGAATTTCATTTATGGTTCAAATTGTAGGAGATCGCAGTTTCGTAGTTTTAATTCTAGATTCAAAGTTTATAAGCTATATTTAATCAAGGTCAGTTTGGAAACTGAAACCAGCAGAAACCAAAAATATGAAATTTAATTTGGATTTCTCTTTAAGATTTTGTTCTTTGGAAAATATATATTTTAGTTTTTTTTTGTAATATTCGCAGGATTCTAATTATAAAATATTTGTTTGTGAATTTTTACTATTCTTAGAACTTGTACTTTATCTTCAAACGAAAATTAAGCTGTAAATATATTTTATTGGTTATCGTTTTGTAATTAGAGACATACACCGTCTCGCCGATTGAGACTTCACAGACTGAATAAATTATCAAAGTTTTTAACTAAAATTTTATATTTTAATAGAGTTTACAAGGACAGAAAATGAATCGAATTTTAACCGCAAATATAATCTGTTATCTTCATTTCTAAATATTATGTGGTTGAAAAGAATTAGGTTCTTATTTGCTTATTAGGGTAGATACAAAAAGTTTTTCTCTAAGATAAAACCTTGAAAATACATTATTTATTATTTTAATCTTAATAAAAAAAATTGCATTTCCAGGAAACAATTTCGCTATGAGTTGTTGGGATTAAAATAAAGGTCGCTACCCAAGTAACACAGATTAAGGCAACTAGCATTAGGAAGTTTTATTATGGTTTAATTATGGCATTTTTTTTTGTTTTATGACGGTTTAATTATGGTCATGCAGAATGCTTATATTCTTTTAGAAATTTGCTCCAAGCTATCTTTTGCATGTTCTATAATAGCACTCAGTGCATGATTATTAAACCGCCATAAAACTTAGTGACAGTTCTTGATCAAGATGTCAAAACAGGGCACGCTCAGGTTAGATAGCACATATCTAGCGTAACATTTCAAAAGGGCGAAACTGCCAAATGTAAACAAATCGAGTTAACGGTCATTCCGGATGCACGCGGTTGCACTTTACCTATCAAACGCGGTTTCATCTTAAAATTCCTTAAAACTTTCAAAAAATTAATAAAATTCAATTGGGCGAAACTTCCTGTTGATGCATTTTCGTTGGAACGTGAAGTTACGCCTATTCAAAATGGAGTGAATTTTTCTATTCGTGTAGAGCCAAAAGGCGTAACTGAGTTGACCGTGTGTGACAAAATGGCCTAATTAGTTTTTGCGTGTAGGATGAATGGGCGTAACTTCAAAACCAAAACAAAAACGGCCGATCAATTGGGCGAAACTTGCAGGCGTAACTGAAATCGAAATCAACAATAGGGCGAATCTCGAAAATCTCTGGAATTACGTGAAAAAAGTTAAAGTTCTTGATAACCATCGAACAATAAGTGAATATAATGCACATTTTTTGATTTTGTTGAACAAAAAGTAATCGATTTTATAAATAGGATTTGAATAGGTGTTCCGAATTTTCAAACGTGTTTTTCTCGTTTCGAGCTAACTGCTAGTTTCGCCCTTTTTAAATGTTACGCTAGATATTTGAATTAGAACTCTCATTTTTACACATTTTTTATAAGTGATGCGTGTTGGTTTTGAGTTAAAATTAAAAAAATACATAAAAATCTTTGAAAACTTGAAATCACCGAAAGTGGTATGAATATCTTTACAATATGAGTATTGAGTGAAAGGGCCCAAATAGTAGGAAAAATTAATTCAAGATGGCGGCTTCCGCTTTTATTTTCAAAGCTGTAAATTACTGAAAATATCGTGAAATCTTCACAATATGGTTATTAGGTGAAAGTGATAAACGAGTAGAAGTCAAATTTCGTTGCCCGTCGCCATCTTAAATCCAAGATGGCGGCTACCACTCAACTTGAAAATACTGTAAATGACTGAAAATCGCATAAAACCCATATAATAGGGGTATTAGTTGAAAGAGATCAACCGGTAGAAGTTGAATTTCGCTATCTGACGCCATCTTGAAATCCAAGATGGCAACTTTCGATAAACTTTAAAAATGCTCTAAATCATTGCATATCGAATGAAACCTCCAAAATATGGGTATTTGTCAATTGGGATAAGCTATAAGAAGTTTATTTTTGCGTTCTGACGCTGTCTTGAAATGCAATATGTTCCTTGGTGTGATAGAACAGATCCTTTAGAACGGCGTTCACTCACGCGTCTTCGGATTGGTCATACAACTCTAACTCATTCAAGCTTTTGGACAACTGGAACATCTATATGCAACACCTGTAACGAACCTTTAACTGTTAAGCATTTGATTGGAGAATGTCGTATGTATGACCAGGAAAGAAAAACTAACGGTATCAGTCACGACGTTTCCTCTGCCTTGAATCCAAGCAATGAAAAAAAGTTGTTAGATTTTTTGAAAAGTGCTAATTTATTAAGAAAACTGTAATTTAGTGTATTTTTGTATGTATTTTTTTTTTCTTTCTCTCAGAGGACGAAGGACTAGTATTAGTGAAAATCCTCTATAATAAACTATTAATAATAATAATAATAATGCAATATGGTGGCTTCAGCTGAACTTAAAAATACTGTAAATGAATGAAAATAGCATGAAACTCCCAAATATATTGTATTGGGTGCTAAGGCTAAACGATAGAAGTCAAATATCTCTTTTCGCGACTCTCTGAAATGCTGTAAGTGACTGAAAATCCCACAAAAACCACCACAATACAGACCCCGTTCGTTTTTGGCAACATTCGATTTTGGCACATGTGCCTAAACCAAACGGTTAACAGAAACAACAAAACCTTATAGTTTTCGCTAGAATAAGACCAATACAATTTAGACATAATTGCATGATAGGAATAATAGAATGACATAAATGGCAAAAAAAAACTATAAACGAAACAAGAAAAGTGCTAAATGCATTAGAAACATAATAAAAAATAATAAAAGTGATTTGAAATGATCGGAAATTGTCTTAAAAGTAGTAGTTTTAATGTAGTATTAAGTGAAAAAAAAAAAAAAAAAGTTGAGAGAAAAATCGTTCGATTTTGGCATCACAAAAAGTTTGGGCGTGTTGCCAAACAAAAGGCTTCTGGTTCTTCTTGTTTAGCCCTTTCACTTAATACCATTATTGTAAAGCTTTCGAGCGATTTTTAATCATTCACAGTTCAGCGGAAGCCGCCATCTTGAATTTCAAGATAAAGTAAAAAAGAGGAATTCAACTTCTACTGGTTTCGCCCTTGATCCCAATAAAAATATTGTGGGCGTTTCATGCGATTTTTAGCGATTAACAGTATTTAACAGCTAAGCGGAAGCCGCCATATTGTATTTCAAGATGAAGTTTGGTAGCGAAATTTGTCTTCTCTTGGTTCCACTCCTTTACCCAATACCAATATTGTGAAGATTTGAAGTCATCTACAGCATTTTAAAGTTCAGCGGAAACCGCAATCTTCGCATTTAAGATGGCGTCAGATAGTCAAATTTGACTTCTACTCGTTGATCGCTTTGAAGTAATACCCATATTGTGGGGGTTTTATGCAATTATCAGTCATTTATAGTATTTCAAAGTTGAGCGGCAGCCGCCATCTTGGCTTTCATGATGGCGTCGGACAACGATTTTCGACTTTTATTTGTGTAGCCCTTTCACCCAATACCCAGTATTGTGGATGTATCATGAGATTTTCAGTTATTTACAGCTTTGAAAAGAATAGCAAAAGCCACCATCTTGGATTGATGATGGCGTCAGATAGCGAAATTCGACTTCTTCTAGTTGAGTCGTTTTACTCAATATCCATAATGTGGTAATTTCATGCGGTTTTCAGTGATTAAAATCATTTTTAAGTTTAGGGGAAGTCGCCATATTGGGTTTCAAGATGGCGTTTGACAGTAAATTTCGACTTCTACTCGTTTGGTCCTTTCACCCAATACCCATATTGTGGTAGTTTCATGCGATTTTCAGTGATTAACAGCATTTTAAAGTTCAGTGGAAGCTGCCATCTTGGATTTCAAGATGGAGTCGGAATGAAAACAAATCGACACCTTCTAGTTTAGCCTTTTCACTCAATACCCGTATAGTGGTGGTTTAATGCGACCTTTTGTCAGCATTAAAGCAATAAAAGTTGAGCGAATGCCGCCTTGGTTTTCAAGATGGCGTATGATAGCAAAATTCGACTTCTACTCGTTTAGCCCTTTCACCCGATACCCATTTTGTTGGGGTTTCATGCGATTTCAAGTCATTTACAACATTTTAAAGTTCAGCGGAAGCCGCCATCTTGGATCTCAAGACAACGAAATTTGACTTCAACTCATGATTTATTACACGGGTCATTCACAACCAATCCCTTTTCATTCAAAAAATCTGTCCTCATTTACTGTACTAATGATAAACAACTCAAAAATGAGGAACTCATCCTAAGCGTGTAATTGGTTGGCTTGCGAGAGAAACGTAAAATCGAATTGACTAACGATCTATTGCATTCGACCACTCATTCGATTGGAACGGGATTGCGGATTGATGTGCGAAAGCTTGATGTGTGTTGCCAATTTGTGATAACAATTTTAAGCTGTTTTGTGCTGTTTTTATTAATAATTAAGGCACTAATCTGTGATAATTTGACAAATTGATTATTTTAAATTGTGGTATTGTGAAAAAAACCTACTTGGATAGGTGGAATGAGCATAAACAAAGCTGCCCCCGTGGGGGCAGCTGCTGAAAACGAAAAACATAACCTTACACCAATGCAGATCACTGTTGAAGAGGATATGGTAGATATAAACAAAAACTCGAATGATGCACAGGATTCAACGAAAAACGTAAGTCAACACGAACCATTACCTAAAAAAATATTCCAAACATATCATTACTGCGATGGAGATAGCAGACCATTCCGAGTAATTGTTGAAAACACTGATTTTGATAAAAGAAAACAAATTAATAGACTACAAATAGGCATACTACTAAACCAAATGGGATTCGACAAATGTATTGAGGACATTAAAAAAACAGGACGCAATAAAGCAACGGTTTATGTAGGGAACATGAGAGATGCTAACAGATTAGCTGACTGTCAAAATCTTCGTTTAAAGGGGTACAAAGCATACATTCCCAAAAAGTTTGTCACGGTTACGGGAGTAATATCCGACATTCCGACGGAAATTGATGACAATGAAATCCTAGAAAACATAATCTGTGATATTAGAGTAGAATCAGTGTTCAGAATGACCAGAAAAACAGACGAAGGAAGGATCCCGACAAATAGAGTAGGTATTGTTTTTAGAAATAATGTGTTGCCAAGGTGGGTACGTTTGTATTCTGTAATAAACCGTGTTGACCCGTTCATTCCTCGTACTGTTATCTGTTTTAAATGTCTCAGGTACAACCATTTATCGAAAAACTGTAAGAGTCCCATAATAAGATGCAAGAACTGCACAGACGAAATGAAGGAAGACCACGAACCATGCCAAAGGACACCTCAATGTTTTCACTGTAAACAGGAAGGACATATTACTACAGATAGAAGCTGCCCCAAACGAAAAAAGGAAAACGAAATTCAAACAATAATGGTAAGACGCAATTTGACATATCAAGAGGCTAGAGAATTATTCCATATTCCCACACAAAATCAATTTGACATGCTCCGAAATATGGAAGAATTCCCCATATTACCAGAAACTTTTGCTAATGTCGTGAGTAACGGAAATAAGAGTTCCACAAATAATTTCGGAACAAACAATAAATCGACTCCGAATATGAAGCTTAATCTTCAGAGAAATAAACCTATAATAAATAACAGGAAAACAAAAACAAATGAAACTGAAGAAGAAGAAACAGGAGTAGCAAGTTTGCTAGGAATGTCTAAGAGAGATTTTTTTAGAAAAAGGAGGCTTGAGGAGGAAAAAGAAGAAAGCAATAACAAAAGAATAGTTAACACACATAGAACTTCAGAGGTAGACAGATTCCGTCAAGAAATAAAAAATACGAATGAGAAGAAACAAGAATATAATATTATTATTTCTTGTTTAATTACAAAAATAGCGGAAATTCTTCGTAATCATGGTGTAACGGGTGATGCAATCACAGCTAGCATTGTTGGGGAACTGAAAAACATTGCTGATCACCACGACGGTGGTCCATGATAATTTCACAATCACAAACATGGAGACTAAATTTGAAATTCTTCAAACTAACATACAAAGTCTTTCAAAAAACAAAAATGAATTAATACATGAGCTCAATACAAACAAATATGATGCAGCACTACTAACGGAGATTTGGGTTAACCCGAATCAAACCACAACTAAACGTTACACCATAAGAGGCTACCATAGTATACTTTCTCCTCGAGAAGATTCTCATGGAGGAGTTGCTATCTACATCTGTGATAATTTTCATTTTACTAAATTAAATTTGACGACTACAGAGAAATTTGAAACATTAGGAATTAGGTTGACCAAGTTAGATATTGTACTAGTTGTTGTATATGTTAATCCTCGTATCCGTACTGATGAATTGAAAACCGCTATAGAAATTTTAATACAAGAACTACAAAATTATAATAAAGTTATTGTAGGTGGTGACTTCAACAGCCACCATGAAATATGGGGCTGCGAAACAACTCAAGGGAAAGGAAGGGTTATCCACGAAGCTATAGTTGAATCTGGGCTATCATTGCTAAACAATGGAAATAAAACTTTTATACCAGGAATTCATAACCAACGTCTTAGTGCTATAGACCTTTCGTTCTGTTCTGCAAACTTGTTCAACTCAATCAAATGGTCAACATTACAAAAAACCTTTGGAGGTAGTGGTCATCTATTTATCGTAATGACTGCTGAACTACAATGGACGAAAAAACATAGAACGTATTATGACAGGAAAACAATAAGAGAAGAAATAGCAAAAATAGAGCACTGGGAATTTGATGATCTACAAGAGCTTGCAGGAAAAGCCAAAACGATATTGAAAAATAACAAAAAAACAAGTGATTATATGCCCAAATACTATTGGAGTGATGATTTATCCACACTCTACTTAGAAAAACAAAACGCACTAAAAAAGTATCATGAATGTTGTAACAATATGAACTTGATAGGATGGAAGAAAGCCACAGCTAAATTCCAAAAGGCTAAGCTAACCCACATCAGGGAAAAACTTCAAGAACTATCAGCTTCAATTGATCCCCAAAACATGAGATATAATTGGAAACTTGTAAAAAATTTAAAAACTTTACCAACTAGTAACTACAATAATAACTGTATTATACAAAATAAACAACTAGCTAATGAATTCCTAATGTTAAATTTCGGTGAAAGCAGAATAGAAGATAATATACCACCCTCTGAAAACACTAGGTCCTCCATTGTGAACACAACAAAATGGTCATCTATTATAGCAAAAAAACCGACAAGATCGTCACCAGGAACAGACAATTTGACATATGATATGCTGAGACAATTAGATTGGAAAACCACCGCAAAAATTATTGATTGCTTAAACGAAATGTGGAGAAAAGGATGTTTACAAGATCATCTGAAAGAGATAAAAATTATTCCTATTGTGAAACCTGATAAACCAGCAGGAGAAGTTTCATCCTACAGACCTATAGCCCTTATTTCTACTATCACAAAAACTTTGAACACAGCGGTATTAGAGGATATTAACAAAACACTACAGATGTCAAAAATACTTCCGGAAACATCCTTTGGTTTTCGAAAAAACATGTCAACAGAACACTGCGTTACATATGCCACAAACTACATAATGGAAAGTAAAAGAAAAGGTATGACAGTGATTGGAGTATTTTTTGATTTCAAAAATGCTTTCAATTCTATAAATGTCAACAAACTGCGAAATATTATGATAGAACATAACTTTAGTCCTGACAGTATTACGTGGATATATAATTTTCTAATAAATAGAAAAACCATAATATACACGGAAGAAGGACGAGTGGAACACGTAGTTTCTAGTGGATTACCACAAGGAGATGTTCTCTCTCCAACCCTCTTCAATATTTACACCTCAAGCCTCCATGAAACAAACTTAGACCCAAACGAAATAACACTGCAATTCGCCGACGATTTTTTCAAATTAGTTCGACTTAAAAATGAAAAACGAGCTATAGAAAAAATGCAACAACAAATTGATGTTTTTGTTAGGAAAGCCTCAGAACTAGGACTAGTCATTAATTGCGCAAAAACAAAAGCAATGATATTCAAAAACAGTGATAAAACTTTAAATCTTAAGATAAATGGTGAGTTATTGGAAACGGTCAGAAAATACAAGTACCTGGGCATAACATTAGATCAACCACTAAAATATGGCACACATGTGAAAACAATAATTGAAAAAGTACATGAAAGACAGAACATGCTTAAAATTATTGGAACCATCAAAAAGGGAGCTACCCCCCGGGTAATGATGTTATACCATAAAGCTCTATATGGGAATTTTTTAAACTATGGATCAACAATTTACGGAGGAACAAATAAAACTTACATCAATAAACTAGAAATCACAAACAGACAATGCCTTCGAATCGCCACTGGCTGTACCAAATCGACGCCTGTAAACACTTTGGCAGCAATAGCAGGAGAAGGTCCATTATACATGAAAAGAGAATACCTGGCAAAAAAACGAATAATGCATCATATCTATAGGAACGATCTTATTGCACAACAACTACAATCGTTAGAAAATCCAACAGGAAATTTAGAAAAAAGATATACTTTTATAGAACAAATGTTCCTCAAATATGCAGACGAATTCCAACAACTATACGTTCAGCGCAGCACAAATAATCAAGTAATTACAGTATCAGTTCAGGATCAAATAATAAACACACAAATACGAAAAAAACAACAGACAGCAGATGTTATGAGGAAAGAAGTTATGAACATGCTCAATACACAATACCCATGCTATAATTTAATTTATACGGATGCATCTAAAAGCGAGAATAAATGTGGAATAGGAGTTTTTGAAATATACAACAATAAAGAAATCAGCATACAGTTGGCAAATGAAGTTTCAATAACTACAGCTGAGTTGATTGCCATCAAAACAGCACTGGAAGCCATCGAGCCGGATAACACAAACAGAAATTTGATCCTGACAGACTCCCAAGCATCATGTATGATTTTAAAAAAACACCTAGAAACGAATGAGTTTGATGAACTGACTTTTAAAATATTAACTCTTGCTGAGTTAAAAAAGACGACGATACAGTGGATCCCTGCACACATCCAAATCAACGGAAATGAAAAGGCAGACTACTTAGCAAAGCAAGGATTATCAAGCCCATGTGTGATGATAAACAAATTTCGCTTAAGTGATAAAACACTCAAAACGAAACAAGATTGGTTCACTTCAATTAACGAATGGTATAAAGAATATACCAACATCACGAATAAAGGAACGAAGTTCTATCGATTTCAATCTGCTTTTCACGAAAAACCATGGTATTGGAATACCAAATTGAATAATATTCAAGTTCGAACAATGAATCGACTGTTAAGTGGTCACGATTTCTCACCTTACTGGCTTGGTATTATGAGAGTACGTGACACATCGAGTTGTGAACTATGTGAAGTACCCTTCACCAGCGAACACGCCATTTTAAGCTGCATAAACTACAATCACTTACGAAACTATTACGATTGGGAAAAATTCAGCAATCTTCTCGAACTTATTCGAGACTTCGACGAAAAAAGAATGAAAGAAGTTTTAAGTTTTCTAGAAAAAGCAAAGTTCAAAATCTAGAAACAAAATTGGCAACACTTACTCGAGTTAAAACCGTGCAAGTTAAAATCAAATGAAAAGTGGTGTTATAGAGTTCCATTCTCTGGCCAAAATAAACTAAAACGAAGAAGAAGAAGAAGAAGAAGAATTGACTAACGCCAGGTTGGTTGCAAAATCGAAGGGCACAAAATGACGCCATGTTGATGGATTCACAATGCAAGCATTGGAAAATATTTTTTCAGGCCTTTTTCCATCAATTCCATCATGATTGACCATCAGATTTGACGAGGCGCATTTATTTTAAGATACTATTTCATACACATTTTACCTAAAATCTTCACTAGCAGTACAAACGAGGCTCATAATATGGTTAAAACATTGGTATTTTGGCTATTAATTTTACCAGATCATATCTGAATAATGTAATCATCATTCATCAACCATTATGGTTGCTGGAAAAAAAACTCCGAGAACTCACAGAATCGAAAAAAACAAAAATTTCTAACATGTTTAATAATAGCTTTTTAAAAGCTTCGGTGACCAACATTGATGACCAACAATGATATGTCTTGATGACGTTTCTAGGGTAGGGCCAAATAGCCTGATTCTGGCTTTATTAGAGTCCAGGTGATGTTATAGAATGCGCTTTAGCTTTTTATGAAGATTAATGCTATAGCCCAAACGAAATTTTGCTTACCATAATAAAGCTTAAATTATTACTTGGGTACCGAAGTTAAAACGAAGCTAAACAAATTTTCTTACAAATTTATACAATTTCTGCAAAAAAGCACCTCACTCTTACTAAGCAGGTTTGAGATCTGTATAATTTGGGGAAAAAGCATTATCAGATAGTAAACTGCCGTTGTATGTTTATTATGTTTGATTCAAACTCTAAATTTTTATAATATCTAAGACTTTAAAAATGAAAATGAAAAACATCGAGTAAACACCAAATCAAAAAAATTCTAATTAAATTGTAACATGTGCGTTCAACGGCAGAAAAGTAACAATAAGTTCAAATTATGGATATGCGTAATCTTGGAGTCTTATTAGCTCCAATTTTAAATTTAGCTAATAAGATTTCCATTGTTGAACACATACCAAAATATTTTGCATCCAACACTCAGTATAAATCATTTGTTCAATACTTATCCTTACCCTATTTTTTCAAGAGTTTGTCCTAAGTCAAAGAAAATTCTGTTATCGAAGAAAAATTAAATATAGTTATCAATTTACGAGTCTGTGGTGCCACGTAAATACTCCTAGGAGCTCCTTCTGCAATTTGTGGGACCAGCATCGTGCGCCAAACCACTTTGTAAACAGTGCCACCACTTTTACTGCTGCCGGCATCTAAATGTGCCAAGAACTATTGTTTAACTTATGACTTTCCTGGGACAACAACACATGCACAAGGTAGTAGATGCACTTAGCCATCCAATGGTCGGTGGCGATGGCCTTCTCCTCAGGTCAGCCAGCAGTACAATCATGCGAAAAATATCGAGCAATGAATGAGTGCAAAAAAAACGATACCGATGTGAATTTCGTTACGATTTCTATGGGGTATGGGCGTTCAAGTGCCCACGTGGTTTGTCAAACATAAGACCACGATTTTAAAGTATTTTGCAAAAGAGCACGAGCAGAATCGAGGGTAGAATCTCTCGTCGAAAACATTGCTGATAAACGGGCTCCTCATTTGACAAACAATTGATTCGTGTATGGAGCTCGAAACAAATTCGCAAAGCCTACAATAAAACAGCTCATGCATGCATAGCGCATAAGCAATGTTGGCGAACGAAGGCAGAGAAAAAAACGAGGTTCCAACAAAGCAGTGGAAATAGGTCACCACGCCACCACGATAAGGCACCCAACCAACAAAGTGTGTCAATTTCACACCCCGAAAGGCTTCTAAAGGAGGCCAAATGATGTGACAATAATTACTGACGTATGTATGGTACAGAGGGGGGGGGGTGCTTCCTTACCTTGGCTGTACTCCGTCCGTCGTCCATTTCCAGCGGAAGATCCTCCTCGCCTTCGCTGTCCTGATCGCTTTCGCCCACCACATCCTCGATGTCATCACAGTCTGAATCTATTTCGTCTATCTGCTGCTGTTGCTGGGCTTGCTGCTGTTGGTGCTGTTGCAGGTGCTGCAGATGATGATGGCCTCCGCCGCCGCCTCCACTTCCTTGCAGGTATGCTAGCTGCAGCGGGGAAGGTGTGCCGGGTGGGTGATGCTGGAACGGTATCGCCAGATTGTCCAGATCCGGCGGCAGCGGGACTGTGTGAAGCCGGCATAACTCTCGTAATAGTATATCAACCTGTTGGCGAAGAAAAAAAAAACAGTAAAATTAGAGTCATTTGGATAATGCGATGCGTGGTTATGCAATTGTAATTCAAATTTCTCGGTGGAGAAATCTTCTAAATTAAAAATTATGGCAAAAATGGCGATCATTCAGCTGTTGACTTAATAAGGGTATAAAAATGTCAGTGAACGTCAGCGAACGTCAGTGATAGATATTACCTTTGCGAGCCCATCCTAAGAACTGACATGAAATGGAGAGTGTGTGACGATTATAAGCACAGGCGATACGTTATAGCGTAGGAGACCGAAATCCGGTGGCAGTAAGGCAACTGCCAGTCCATGAGCGGAGATGGAAGACCAAAGTTTTCGATAAGGAACTGTGCACCGAAGCTGTAATGTCTGTTTCACATAGAATCTGGTCGCATCTTTTCATTTACTGCAGCGCCTCTAGTTGTCACATCGCGAATCTATTGACAGTGTTTTGATCCGGATGGTTTGTTTACTTAGTGGTGAAAATTTCATCAAGATTGAAGCAGTCAGTCAAAAGTTATCGACGCGAAAGGTGAGAGAAAATTCTGCACACTCACGTAGAGAAACCGACGTGGCCAGTGGTAAAGATCGCGAAATTCCTGAAATATCCAAAATCGACTGGCCTTCGATAAAGTTCCACAAAGAATCGTCATAGAAAAACTTACTCGCTATGGCTTTCCTGTATGGGTAACCAAATGGTTGTCGTTGTACCTGCTTAACCGTCGAGGTTTTATCAACATTCGTGGTACTCACTCTACTGCGTTCAACATGCCGTCTGGTGTACCGCAGGGCAGCCACTTAGGACCGCTTATCTTTGTGCTGTTTATAAACGATTTAGCATCATGCCTTCAATCACCGAAACTACTTGTTGGGTGTTGGGGGTCAACGACCTTTTTGTCTCTGCACCTTACCGTCTGGGTTTAGCGATGATAGCTGGTGCTGCCGTCCTCCGTCCAACATGGGGGAAAGATGTTAGGATTCACACGATGGACTGTGGCCCTTATTGGCTGTTGCATGTACTTTAATTGTTGGCGGTTTGAGCCATTTGGTTTGCCGTCATCGGTTCAACAAGATCACACGCGATTTAAATTTAAACACACAACTCGACTTGATATTTTATTACAAACTATTCTTAACTTCTAACATCTAACATTAAGGTGACAAAATACGACACGCGTGGCGGCAACGGACGGTGACTTAGACTGGACTGTCTTGCCAATCGTCTACTACCAGCCAGCCAGCCGGTTGTGGTGAGTTTCGTCTTCGTGGAGAGGATCGCTGGGCTATTGTTCTGCGATCGTGAAAAACTTCTCCCAACGGCCCACCGCACCGATAATGGGGGGGCATTGATGGGCTGCGATCAGTAGCGTACCTAGGAGCGATCACCTTACACTACTGTTTGCTGATGATTTGAAGATCTATCGAATCATAGATTCAATAGTGGATTGCGCTGCGCTTCAAGATGACATCGACAGATTACTGGCGTGATGCAATATACATGGAATGGAAGTCAATGGCGGTAAGTGTAAGTGCATAAGCTTCTTTAGAAGTAGATCCTCAATCGTTTACGACTACGCTTTAAGTGGAAGCTCACTCGAAAGGGTAACCTCCATATAAGATCTTGGGGTTACTTTTGATCAAAAGCTCACTTTTTCCCAGCATGTCGCGACGACTACAGCCAAAGGCTTTGCTTTACTCGGTTTTCTTCGTCGGAATACGTCAAGTTTTGAAGACCCGTACGCATTGAAAACTTTGGGCACCCTACCACTCCGTCCACAGCGACAGGATTGAAAGAATCCAGAAAAAATTTCTGCGGTACGCATTACGCCGTCTGCCCTGGCAAGATCCCGTACGGCTACCTCCTTACTCTGAGAGGTGTGGCCTACTATCAATGACGCCTTTGAGTCAAAGAAGAAAGTTAAGGGCAAACTGAAGAACTGTGGCAGAACCATGAAAAAAACCCGCTCAAATGGAAAAGTGGTGGAACAAGATGACGAATGAGGTTACCAGCAGTACTGTGCAGAAAATGATGGGTGGTATTACAAAAAAAAGGTCGAAAATTCATCCGAAAAGCTGACGAATGATTTTTATGTATTTTTTTCCTTAAAGTGCAATAAAAACCCTACAAAATGACATTTTTACTTTTGTTGTACGTTATTTCTTTGCGGAGAAATGATCTATTTTATCCGACCAGATTCTATGTGAAACAGACTTTAAACATGCAGGATGCAACGCAAGTCCATAATGCTGAGCAACTGACGAAAATGATGGTAGCGGTTTTCGACATGACCATGCCCAGAAGGAATACACTGAAGTGGTGGCGACGACCAGCTTACTGGTGGACCTCAGAAATTGTTGAGCTTCGTACTTGCTGCCTAAAAGCCAGACGACGAGCTGAACGGGCAAGAATTTATTTATTTATTTACATAGTATTCCGTCTCACGACATAACTTGACGAACATAATTCCTAAAATTCACTCGGTCCATGGCAACCGTTCCCCAATTTCTCGGACACCGCACGTTCGCCAGATCACGCTCCACTTGGTCTAACCACCTCGCTCGTTGCGCCCCGCTTGTCTTGTTCCTACCGGATTCGTAGCGAACACCTGTTTTGCAGGACAGTTGTCCGGCGTTCTCGCAACATGTCCCGCCCAGCGTATCTGGCCATCTTTCACCACCTTCTATATACTGGGTTCGCGTAGCGTGAGCTCGTGGTTCATCCTTCGCCTCCACACTCCGTTCTCCTGTACGCCGCCAAAGATGGTTCTTTACACTCGTCGCTCGAATACTCCGAGTGTACGCAGGTCCTCCTCGAGCAATATCCATGTCTCGTGCCCGTAGAGAACAACCGGTCTAATGAGCGTCATATACAGGTTACACTTCGTGCGAGGGCTCTCGACCTCAGTTGCTTGTGGAGTCTATAGTATTTAGGCACGACTTCCGCTGATAATTCACCGCCGGATCTCACGGCTGGTGTCATTGTCTGCGGTCACTAGTGAGCCGAGATAGACAAAATCTTCGACTATCTGCAGCTCGTCGCCGTCGACTGTGACCTTGTTATTGCTTGACAAGCGGGTTTGGTCGGTCTCGGATCCGCAGGCCAGCATGTACTTCGTCTTGGACGTATTAATCATCAACCCAATCCCTCCTGCTTCCCGTTTCAGTTTGCGGTAGATCTCTTCCACCGCCGCAGATGATCTGCCGATTATATCAATGTCATCGGCAAAGCAGATAAGTTGACTGGATCTGTTGAAAATCGTACCCCGCATTTCGCCCACCGCTCGTCGAATAACACCTTCTAGCGGCACGTTGAACATCATGCAGATATAGACCATCACCTTGTCGAAGCCCCCTGCGCGATTCGAATGAACTCGACAATTCTCCCAAAATCCGCACACAGCACTGCGTTCCATCCATCGTCGCCTTGACCAGTCTGATCAGCTTCAACGGGGAGAAACGAAGCCGATAGAGAAACTAGGGGTGCCGTTTACCGAGCAGCCAAGGTGGCACTTAAGCGAGCTATTAAAACAGGCCAAGAGAACTGTTACAGAGTATTATGCCAGAGCGTAGACCCATGGGGCCAAACCTATAGAGTTGCCCTGGCGAGAATCGGTGGCCCAAGGTCGCCGACTTAAAAGTGTCCGAAAAAACTGAATAAGATCGTTGCACATCTTTTCCCACAGCATGGCCCGACGCAGTGGCCACTTACCCCGTACGACGCCCACGACATCGAGTCAGTAACTAACGGGGAACTTATGGCTATCGCTAAGAAACTTACGGTAAATAAAGCCTCTGGTCCGGACGGAATCCCAAATGCAGTGCTGAAGGTGGCGGTACAGACCATTCCGGATACTTTCAGAGTGGTGCTACAAAAGTGTCTCGACGAGGGATCATTTTCCAATCCGTGGAAAACGGCGAAGTTGGTGTTACTACCGAAACACCCAGGGCATTCATCATCGTACTGGTAAGCTACTGGAGAGGATAATATTTAACAGACTTATTATCTACACAGAAGGCGGAAGTGGACTGTCGGACAGACAGTTCGGTTTTCGGAAAGGGACACTGAACCCTAATTCACTCTTAAATTACACATGATTTTTCACTTCACAATTTCATTCTTACGTCATAGTGTAATTCACTTGACCGGTCACTTAAGTGAATTCACTTGACCATCACTTAAAATTCAAATGAAATTACGTATGGCGAGAATTTACTACAGATGTCACTTATTTTTTAAGTGAAAATTATTTTGCGTGGAGATCTACGGTGGACGCCATCCGAATGGTAACAGAGTACGCGAAGCGCGCATATAAAAAAAGCGACAGGTGCTCGTCACTGCGCCATTGTGACGATCGACGTTAAGAATGCCTTCAACAATGCCGCTGGAAAGCTATTGCCAAAGCGCTTCACAGGATGCGTGTTCCCAAAACCCTCTGCAGGATAATAGGAAACTTCTTCGAAAATCGAGTCCTGACATACGATACTTAAACTGGGTTACGATCAACTGCCCTAACAGCGGGTGTTCCACAGGGTTTCATAGTTGGACCTGTGCTTTGGAATGCCATGTATAATGAGGTGTTAACGCTGAAACTACTACTCGTGACCAATAAAAGAGTTGCGTCCCATATAGAGATTACTGTTGGAGGAGATACGACATCTTCGAAACAGCAGCTGAAATTTTAGTTTTTAATGTTATTTTCTTGTTTGCTACCAGACATGCTGAGAACAGTTAGCGTCCATTACCAGGGGGCTCAAATGAGCTTTTTGGTATGGGGGAGTGTGGTGGGCCGCTAAGTTAAAAAAATATATTTATTTATTAAATACCTTGGAGTAAAGGTCGCCTAAGCTTTAGTGTGCATGTCAAATACTGTTGTGAAAGTGCATCGAAAGTCATAGATTCATTGGCCTAGATTTTGCCGAACTGCCATGGTCCAAAGAGTAGCAAGAGACGTCTCCTTGTGAGCGTAGCACTGTCGAAACTACGATACGGAGGAGCGGCCTGGAGCTCCGCGATAGAGGTAGAGCGCAACAGATCCAAATTACGGAGCACACATCGGTTGATAGCCATGCGAGTTTCCTGTGCATACAGGACCATATCAGCAGATGCAGCTTTTGTCATCACGGGCATGATCCCCATCGACATAACTATGGCGGAGGATATGGAGTGTTACGAAGCAAGAGCTGTTAGAGGAGTGCGTAAAGTTCAACGAGCAGCGTCAATGTTCAAGTGGCAGGAGCAATGGGACGCATCGAACAAAGCAAGATGGACGCATAGGCTAATCCCGCGACTTTCAGACTGGGTAAATCAGAAGTATGGATAGGTCAACTGATACCTGACGCAGTTTTTTTCGGGCCATGGGTGCTTTAAACAATACTTTCATCGGATTAAGCTTATCAGCTCGCATTATTGCCCGGAATGCCTAGTTATGGAGGAATCGACAGAACCTGCTATCTTAGTTTGCCCCAGTTTAATTTCAACACGTCAACAACTTCAAAATTTGAACCTCCTATTCCGAGTCGTTACGAGGAGAGGTCAACTCGCGAGTCGTCAGAGGAGATATCAGGCCTCGTGTTGTCAAAAGAAGAGGACGTGCGGGAGTCTTGAGTCATTACAAGTTATGTCGGATCTCGAGTCGCTAGAGGAGAGTTCAGGCTTCTAGTCGTAATGTGGAGAGGTATTGCTTAAAGTGGTCTTTTCTATGAGTATGCAGTGGAGCGCATTAGCGCGAGTATGACCTCCTACCATTAAAGGATAATTCAACGACAGGAGGTAGAAAAAAGGTCAGATGCCCAAGGTGGAGTTTAGGGAATAAGAGCTATACGTGGAGTAAATCATGAGTCGTCCCATGGCATCCATGGTCCCAAAGTAGCAAACTACGGTGACGCGGTGGCTCGCCCTGCCTAGGAATACAATCCATAAACGTGGATTTACCACGTGATTTTCTCCCAGCGTAACACTTATTTACTCATGGGAACGTGTGGTACTGTTGTCCAGGTTTCTTCCTCCCTGTGTTCCAGTTGTCTTTGCGTCCAATACTGCACAGTGGGCCCGGACAAGTAAAGATGAGTAGTAAATTTACTTTGACTACCTACCGCAATTCTAATAAGATCTTGTTGTGTATGTATTATAAGCATAAGCATAAGTTATGTTTGTCACTTAAGTTTCACAAAAGAAAGATATGATTTTTTTTATAATCTTGAATATGAACACAGCCATTTATTTTTTTTTATTAATTACTTTTGCACATAATTTGTTCACTAGTTAATAAAAACAATTTACGAATGGAAGGGAAATCAACAGATTTACAACTGACATAAGCGACAAAATAAACATATCGCCAATATTTACAAGAGAGTTGATAGATAAAATACATACACAGCAAAAATTATTTTCTGTAAAATTACAGCAAAAATCCTGTAACAAAAAGGAGCAGGACTTTCCCTGTTATTTGACAGGTCGAAAAAAAATTACGTGCCTGTAATTTTCAAGTACACAATTTTATTACAGTGTGGTTTGATTTTACAGGACTGTAATTTAAAGCCGTGTACATTGTACAGGGTTGTAGTTTCTACCTAATTTTCACACTGAAAATAATTTTCACTTAAAATGTAAGGGACCTCTGGAGTGAATTTTGGCCATTTATTTATTCATGTGAATTTTAAGTGACCGTCAAGTGAAATTCACTTAAGTGACTGGTCAAGTGAATTTCAAGTGACTGACGAAGTGAATTCCTAGTGAGCCTGATGTGAATATGAAATTTATGCTTAAAATGTTCAAATCTTTCAGTAATAGTGATTTTAAGATGAAATTTCGGCATATCAATGATCAATCAACTTTGTTTAATCATAACAATTATTTTTTTATTAACGAATTTGAAAAAAGATAATATTTATTAATTTGTTGATAGGTTCAAATCAATGTATTAATTCCGCTTTTTCGTTTTTTTCCAAATGTTTTGGTTGATGTTTTCTGAAAATAATTAAACATAAATTATGTTTCGATGCTTTTTCTTTTTCATTATATGTACTTACTTTAATTTGCTACTGTACTTGAAAATTCTCAAAATAAAATATCAATGAGGAGCATTTCCGGAACCTGTTTGAAAGGAAGCAGAAAGAAAAGTAAAAGTTAAATTGAAATATTTTGGTTATTCAAAATTTATCACAACTTACATTTAACAAGGATTTCGCACCATTGCAAGTTTATTCATAGTTGCTCTGTAGAACTTCTGCCGATTCCTATTTTGGTCCCTCATTCGGACGAATAGTTGCACTACGACGTGCTACTCGATTCGCAGGATATTTTTCTTGGGCTCTGGAAGTATATAATTGCTATGAAACTTATAAATTACATTTTTTCTGCACCTACCAGTTCAAACACAACTCTGTTACGTATCCATAATAAAAACAATCTTTCACAACATAGCTGACATTCGCTACCCGTAAATTCATTAAATTTTAAGTGACCAGTCAAGTGAAATAGACAATTAAGTGACGGGTCAAGTGAATTTTAAGTGAGCATGTAATGAAATTTATGTGGGCGGTGAAGTAAGCTGACATTCAGAGGAATTTCAAGTGTCAGTCACTTAAAATTCAATCGATGAGTTAGTGAACATTGATTCGGTCACTTGAAACTTAAGTGAGGGGTAAGTGAAATATACATGAGCCACTTGAAATGAAAGAATTCACTGAACTTCCACTTTTAAGTGAAACTTCAAGTGTATTTTAAGTGTGATTTTGGGTTCAGTGCATATTTATAGTAATAATTACGAATGGAATGAAATGAGACATCATCAATATTAATGCTACATATGGCAATTTTATTATTCAATAACAAAATCATTTTCCTAATCAGTACATTTAACCACATAACTGCTTGAGGTGACCAAAACATTTCTATCCAAGAAAAGTTTAATCCGATCTAGTTTGAGTAAAGTTCGTGTTCACTGATGAAAGCTGAAAATAAACGAAAAAAATTTTTTAACAATGTGCATTTTAATAATTAGGCTCATCCCATGCGACCAGAATAAAAAACAGAATTATCTAACATAAACAGACTCAGATTTCTTATCGATACTTTGAAACAACTTTATTTCCAATTTAGATATCAAATTCAAAAATAATATTGCATGCTACTTTGAGGTTATATTTCAGATCCACAATTCAAAATTTGATCAGCTCTGAAATGCAAATCGATTTAAGTTTTAATTTACACCGAAAGTTTTCCTCTCAATCTAACAAAAAATCCATACAACAAATAGAAATCTAATAAAATTTTACTCACCTAGCTTCATCAATACCGTCACCGGAATCCATCCGAAGGAACTCAAAAAGAATGCAAAAAAAGCAGTTGCCCCCCGCTCCTCCTTTCAAAACTATCCCTGATAGCATGCGTCACTCAGAAGAAACTTTTGGCGTAAGGCCCTGAAACCCCGTTTTGTTGCTTTTTGGGTACCTTAGCCGTCTATTTGTTTGGTGAAGTCAATGTAGTTAACCTGCCAATGAAGGAAATGTTAAATATTTGCGTTGATTGGGAATTATACAAGTTTTCATACCCCATCTAACGACTTTCTCGATACTGTTGATTAATACTGGTCGCTATTTATTGTATTTTGAACATCTTGGCGTGTTGTTCCGATTAATATAAAAATTTGATTCCTCTTGGCCACCATTAGCAGAGATCCGTGAAACCCGAATGGCCTTTTCGGTCGATGAAGGAACAGCAAAGCCTGAAATTATAGAATGTCCTTCTTTCAAATTCGATTTCTTAAAGTCACAAACCAGGCAACTGAATTGAAATTTATTTTAATTTAGACGAACCTACCAAGTAAAATTTCCTTTTCTCTTTCTTCGGAGAAGGGCAACAGTCCAAACTGAGAGGCGGACCAACTTCTAGATCGCCATCATCTGGTGGTCCAGTCCATGTATATGTAGCGGCTGAATAATTCAGGGGGGAAGGAGGCAATTTGAAACTGTATCAAACGAACAGCTTCACTTGAAGCGGTGCTTTGGCTTTGAGTTATCACACCAAGAGACATTACAGTATTGAACAAGCGCCCTAAGGGAGCTGATAGTCGTTCCCAGATAGCGCGCAATAGATGCATAGATGCAGTCCTCGAGAGCCATCCGAGGGATGCTTCCTTTTTGTTGTTGGTCATCTTTTTTCAAGGGCCGCATCCCGCGAACTTGTTGTGGTCCCTTTAGTTCTTATCTTATTTTGATCGCCGATGAGGTGGGGGGTTGGGGGGCGGTTTATTTAGTTCGAATAACCAATGGGAAATAGTAAAATCTGGGAACAAAAAACAAATATGATTTCTTTTATGTTTAAAATTTATTATAAAATTTACCTCCGAAATCGCTTTGCAAACGATTGCTAAGGAAGTGGCCTCATTTAGTTCCGAATAAAGTTCTGTAAGATGAAGAACTTGCCCCGATAAGGAAACCGTCGATAGTTCCGATCATGTGCAACCTCCCAGTAAAACGGACGACGATCACCTGGTTCCCAAATGGCACCAGGACACCAAAATCAAACATGGGAAACTTTTGATCGTTCCCATCATCGGACATGAAAATAAAAACTGACGGAAGGTTCCCGCCAGCCGTTACCAGGACTCCTAGCGGCAGCAGAATCGGAAGCAAGCATTGCGCAAGTTAACGGATGCTTACGAACAGCAGAAGTTCGCCAGCAAAGAGCCAGACTGGAGACATGGCTGGGAAACAAAATAAGAATATTTTCGATGGTGGTGATGGTAGTTGATCAGCTCTTCCAAACGGCCGCATCCCGCCGACTTATTTCAATTGGAAACACTAAAACATGAGAATTAAAAACTAATTAGACTTATTTCAAGCTTCAAATTAGTTTATGATTTACTTACCAAACAAAATTGAGGAAAAATGCACAAATTCAACCAGAAAATAAACAAAACAACTGACAAACCGACCGCGGTTCGAGTCCATACTGCGTGATACTGCTGAAATTCAGCAAATTACAACCGTGGTTAGCGTCCATGCTACTGTAATGAACTCAAAAGTAGCAAAAAAATATTTGAACTCCAATCCTGTTAAACTTACGAAAAGTGCTCAAGTCTTCTTAAGTCAATATTCCTATAGTATGTAAAAAATGCTAACAGGAAGTAATGGTGTAATTCATGGAATTCAGTGCTGGGAAGGCAGCTCGCATGGTAGCAGCTTAGTGAACTTCCCGTAGCGACGGATTTCTCGCATTCACCGTTCCTGGTCGATAAAGATGCGTTGTCCTCCATCAGACGATGTACTTCCGAGTCCGACAGATATGGTAGCAAACTGTTTAAGCAACGCGTTTTCCGCTGGTTTATTTTTTTTCGTGGAACTATTCGAGTCGAACACGAAAGTGGATTTTGTTTTTATTTTGATAAACAAAAAAAAAATACAGTCCTGTAATTTAAAACCAGCCTGTAAGTAATGATCTCATTTAAAAATAAATGCTTCGACCTGTAAAACTACAGTACATGTCCTGCTCCTTTTTGTTACAGGACATTTGCAGTAATATTTAGTGGTTTTTCCTTTATTTTTAAACCAATCAATTGAAAATTACTTGTTTTTGAAATTGCAGGTTGTATTATTTTACAGGAAATCATTTTCAATGACACGTAATAGTCATTATTTTTTTCTGTGTATAAATAAAACTGCACAGGTCATTGGATAGGCAAGTCCTCGAACCACCAGCAATTCTCTTTCGACAAACACTTGCTTCCGTTATTCTAGTAACGCAAACAGATTCGTTCAAACAGATAGAAGAAAGATTGTTGAAACAAAAGTGCGACAGCTTCATATCTTCTTACTTATTCCAAACCTAATTTGAATGGCACAATATTAAACGACGACAGAGGAGCCACTAGGGCAATTTCACACATCGCGATTCAATCAAGCCCATCCACTAGGGCGTTTAAAGGCGCCTGGCGCCACCATTCGATATATGGTGGTTGTCTCATCATTAAAAATGTTTACTTTCGATTGGAAGCGTGGCATTATGCAATGGGCAGCAGCAGTGAAAAACCGAAACAACACAATAATTTTCATCGCTTTTCCCTACACCCAATGTACAAGTAAGGTTCCTCGTTTCACTCGTTCCACATTTATGTACGCCGTACGTACACGGATATCGCACCATTACTGACTGGATAACGCATTTCATTCGAAATAAACGATTTCCAAGGTGAAACACGCGGAAAAAACAACAACGGAAGTGTTTGATAAAAAATAAAGCAATAATAGCCCATCTGAACGCTTTATTCTCCCAAAAATAACTCAACCTCTTTGAAATCGATCGCGTTATTTTTCACAAAAACAATCTTTCAAACTTCTTCATTATCAGTCTAAACATGCAAACATATCAATGGCTATTGCTCAATGCACGCTATGTTTTCCTCTCTTAATTTTATTCATATCTAGAGCCTCAATGAGATGGGAAAAAGTTATTCAAGATTCAAATAGAACGGTACTGAACGCTGAGCTAAGTCTTGCGCTCAATTGGGTGGGAGCCACAATTAGAGCAGCACGAAACAGTACACAATCCGTAGTAAGAGAAGGAGGGGAGTTTCCCCCTTCAGCAGCTGATGTTGTTTTTATTTCCTAATCTCCGGTGTGCTGGAGTTTGTGGAGGCAAAGGCGCCGCACAAAAAAAAGTGGTGTGCTGCAGAAGAAAATGGTTATTGAAAAATGGGGGGACCGGAGAACGGAAAAATAACAAAACCCGCCATCCATGGTCAGATGATGCTGGGAAAAAACTCGTACCAATAGAGGGCGCAATAAACAAGAAGAAACGCAGCATATTACCACGAAGAGAGAAAATCTTACCTGATTTATAACGTGATTATCGTGGCCACGGGTATTTGTAAGTATTTGTACGGCGTTGGTTATACTAGTTTCCTCGCTTTCCGCGAACCAGACTGGTGGGGTGGAGGGGTAGGTTTCCTGGAATATAAGAGAGAGAAAAGAACATATTATTAAACTTTTTCAGAAACCATTTGTTTTTGTTGAATTGTTTTTGGTAAATAAATTTTTGAACGCAGTCTTTTTTTTTCGGGGATTTTCATCCGGTTGGATGATTCATCCCGTAAGGAACGCACAGTCAACTTACAGGAGATAGAAAAAAACTGATCAGCTGTAAAAAAAAATTTAGTATCCTACTAAGGAGATGGAAAAGAGTGTGGTCAGCCGCAGCTGTTTTACTCCTAACACTTATCTAATAAAGAGAATTCTCCTTTTCTAAAACCGCAAAGGTGCTATTCTTGGAAGCACAATTCAAATGTTGTACAAATAATCTTGAAACTCTTTTCTACCAAATTAAGCACAAAACATTCGATAACTCAAATAAAGGGTGCCCCACATTAAATTGCATCACTTTGCAAACGCTTTAGAAAATCACCCTTTTATTTCCGCTTGAAATTTAGCATAAAGTTGGCTGAAAGTGTGTAGTTTACAATGTATTTTTTATTTTTTCCTGTATGTAACTGAAATATTCTGTATTTGATCAGTTTAAAATCCAAACTCATCTGTATGGCGTAATCTTGCCCCATTTTGACCTCTTATCATTCGTTCCACAATTTAAAGTATTCTCTGTAGTTATATGAAGCCAATGGAATCACTTTACTTTTTTAAACCAAGAACCTACATTCTCCCAACGCACCGGAACTAGGACCACTCTAAAAATATTGAACTTTTTTGAAACAGGCACTCAAGAGAGATGATTTAAATGATATCAATTTTGAGGTAAAATGAACGAAAAATGAGTTTTTCTTGGAAAGTTCTGTGAGACGGACACTTTAAGGTAGAATAGCATTAGAAAATCAGATATTGCTTTTTTCATCGCAGTTGTCGTACAGATGGGCAGTTTAGGTTGTTTGCTATCACATCAACCATTGGAATTAGTAAATTTCCTTCATCAAGACTGTTTCAATAGCAATCTAAAACATGTTAACAAAATACACTTTTCAAAAATGGTCAGGTATACCGAACATTGCATAGAACAGGTACATTTTACCGGAAAAATTTCTGTAAAAGTTATTACTTTTGTGAGTTTAGTGTTTGAGAACGTTTTCAACCATTTAGAAAAATGAAACCAACTAGTCCGAGTCTAGAAGCGAAACAGTGTTGTTTTCTGAATTCTTTATTTTCTAGGCGCTGTCTTCAACGGAGATCCAGTTTTTAAAGTTTGTATGGCCTGTTTGAGATGCTGAGTGCTTTTCGATGGACAATTGTTGTTGCTAAGGTCTTTTGGAGACATATGGAGGATCAAACTGATGAAAAACTTGAAATACCTGGAGAAACTTATGTGTCCGTGTTACCTTGAGGTGTCCGTCTTACGCACTTTAGAAACGTTTTTTCCCAAAACGTTAGTTGCTCAAGCCTTTCGACCGATATTCGCCGATTTTCCTTCGCATGTTTAATAATAAGACTAATAAACATTCCACTTTTGAAAACGATTGAGTTTTAGAAAATGTTGTAAGTTATGAACTTTTTTCTGCGGAGAGAAAATTACATCAAATAATGGACCCTCAAAGTTTTTGTTTGTTTTGTGTACTATTATGAGACCTTGTTTGATGTAAATAAACAAAGGATCTCGAAACTGTTGATACACTAAGGCGAACGTATTCCCATCAATAGATTTATACCAAACATTGTAATTTTGGAAATATTGTAAGTGTCCGTTTAACCCGTTGTGTCGGTCCTACCCGACTTTCCCCTATAGCAAAAGCTGCATTCAGATATTGTACAAAATATTGGCCTTTATTCTGCGCCACGCGTGAGGGGACGATATTCGGGCCACCTTACCGTTACGCGACTCTAGTCACCTTGTTCCGAAAGTCGGTGTAAGTGAAGTGACAGAGGTTCATTCCCGAAGTGAATCCGAAGTGACGTTCCTCACCTAAAGCGACTCCAGGAATCGAGTGACTCGGGTGACTCGACTATCGTCACCTAACGCGCGGCCCAGCGACCTTTGAGATTGACATGCCTCTTTTGTCGCAGTTTGTTTCATTTTACGAGCTTCAAAGCAAATAAGCTATGTCAGTTTGAAGCGTGATACACCAAAAAATAAATAGAAGAGGTCCCAGAATACTTCCTTGAGGCACTCCTGACGAAGTGGCTAATTTGTAAGAACGTTAGAACGTTCGAAATCCGTAGAAGATATATAGACGATTTTTCGATTTTCGCCAATCGGGTAACAAAAAATCTTAGTGAATAGTTTTTGTCACGGTGTAGTTAGTAGCCATATCATTGGCAGTCGCTTGGCTTTGTCAAACATCAACATTGGTAACTCGCCATATGAAGATCACGTAATTTTTTTAGGTCCGTTGTCGCGGACGTAAAGATCACACGGAACATTGGAACAACCAATCGATTAAGATATACTTTAACCGATGCGGTGTACCTCGGAAAATGGGAAATACGAATAGCGCTATCTGGCGAAAGAAATGGATGTATTACACTGTGATTTTTTTTTCGGAGCTTTGATCAGAAATACCAGATGATCTGATTTTTTCAGAATTTGTCCTGATCTTCGTGAACTGTTTTGAAAAACTATCGCATAATCCTGATTTTTTTTTAAAATGATGTTTAAAACGTCCTGAATTGTCGCGATTTTCAAAAAAAAATCTCACTTAGGATAGAATTTGTAGTTGAGTTATGAGAACATCGAAAAAATCTGCAATAAAATAGTCGAACTCATTTACCCGATGGTAAACTTCGGTTCAGATGATATTTAAATGGTGTTTTTTTGATATGAACTGCAGTTCAGCCAAGAAGATGCTCACTTTTGTTACATATATTAAGGCATCTACATCACCTGTTAATGCTTTGTTTATGCGATCTTTTAATGTCCTTTAAAATAAATCAAATCCTGTTCTTTGGCAATATTACTTGACACATCTGTTGGAGAATCGCAAAAAGTGTTGACCAGGGATGCCGGCTGAATAAATTTTCATCACAAAAATATTTGAAAAATTTGATTTAATTTCCAATTTGCGTGATTTTTTGCCCGGTTGGACGCAACTTTATGGGTTCGACCCATCTGTTGCTGGTTGTGGGTAGCAATGTGGCTTCTTCGTCACTTACTAAAAAACAGCCAGCTGTTGCTGGGCAAAGAATCACACAGGTTGTTTAAAATGCTGTCGATAACACAATGCCCTAGCTCACATTATTTCAACATCTATTCGTTTCTTCTACCCAAAGCTACAGGCCTGTCCAACTATCAGTTTCATATTCTTTCTCATTAAAAATTCTACTTAGTTTCTATAAATTTGCCGAAATGGCAATTCAGAATAAAATTAATAGTTGCAAAAAGAACCATCAGCTTTTCAAATTATTAAAAAAAATAGATCTGAAGTTTCTAAAATCCACTCAAGTTATATTACCAAAATAAATACATGGAAATTAACAGGAAGTTTGTTGCGCTTGACCTCATTTGAAAACTTGTTTGCGTCCTTAAAAAATATGATGCAAATGGGCCTCTTCAATGTAGAATTACTAGCCTTTTGTTGTTTTGTTTGGGAACATTGTAAGCATTCAATTCAAGTTCAAACATGAACGTTAAAAAAACATTTTTACCATTGTGCCTCCATGTTGGATACGAGCTGTGAATAATCTTCTTTAAGGTATGATAGAGCTTTGATAAAAGGTCTAAGAGCTATCATATTTTGATGATGATCTAAAAATTTGAATTTAAATTTCTAGAGTCTTACAAGAAAAACAAAGCACGAGATAAAAACAACATCATATTATTTCGATCTAAAATCATCGAAAAACCCATTATAATGGGTTAATTGGAAATTTGGAAAGCCAAATATTGTTTGTTATATCAACATGCATCAGTGCATCTTTTTCATAATTTTATTTCTTACTAATTACAAAATTGTTTTTTATAAGTATCACACATGCAGTTGCGTTCAAATAAAAAGAAATCGCATCAAGCTGCGCACCTACTTCCAACTTTGACAAGCTGCCATTTCTCACTCGGTTTATATTTTTTCATGAAAATTTCACACAATCTAGTTCAACTATCCATCTAACATTCCACAAAGTTTGAAGTCTTTGCAATGACGGGAAACAAAGATACAGCTTTTCCCGTAAAAAGGGGAAATTTGAAATTGCTTCACTAAATTTGCTTTATCTTTGACAATGTTCATTAAAAAATCTTGAAATTTGATCCAAACATGTAAAAATGGTTGATCCAATACCAGGCCAAGATTCGTCAAAATCGATGAACGTGATCAAAAATGGTGCCGGGTTGAAGATGAGGTTCATTATCGCCCAGCAGACGATTTCATTCTTTTTTGGACGGATGTTTGTATGGAAAACATCGTGTAATCTATGTGGTCTTGTTTTTTTCGTTCACAAAACCAACGTTTATTACAAAGAATATTGTAAATTGATAGGAACTTCATCCTTGCTTTGTTTAAAAATAGAAATTGTTCCAACAGAGCTGGTATTGAAACAAAAGAGCGAATAGAATATTCGTTTTAATTGTGGATCAAATTTGTTTATCGGTATAATTAGCAGGTCATTTCTGAAACTCTGTTTTTCTTATTTTGAACCTCGTGAAACATTCTCTCTTTCGAAACATAGTACGCATGAAGTTTTTACAAATTAACAACATTCTTTGTAATAACTTTTGGTTTTGTGAACGAAAAAACCAAGAATACCTAGATTACGATGTTTTCCATACAAACATCCGTCCAAAAAAGGATGAAATCGTCTGCTGGGCGATAATGAACCTCATCTTCAACCCGGCACCATTTTTGATCACGTTCATCGATTTTGACGAATTTTGGCCTGGTATTAGATCAAACATTTTTACATCTTTGGACCAAATTTCAAGATTTTTTAATGAAAATTGTCAAAGATACAGAAAACTTAGTGAAGCAATTTAAAATTTTCCTTTTTTACGGGAAAAGCTGTATCTTTGTTTCCCCATTGTAAAGACTTCGAACTTTGTGGAATGTTAGATGGATAGTTGAACTAGATTGTGTGAAATTTTCAAGAAAAAATATAAACCGAGAGAGAAATGGCAGCTTGTCAAAGTTGGAAGTAGTTGCGCAGCTTGATGCGATTTCATTCTTTTTTGAACGCAACTGTCTTTTCAAATTTATATATATTTTGTTCCGCAATAGGTAACAAACTTGAGAGTTCAACTAAAATAACTAATCCGTCATCTCGTATATAAAAAGTGTGATACGTATTGTGTATAATATGGCATGGACATGGACAAATTTCCTTAAAACATGTTTTAATTATTTTATTTATTCAAGTTTCCAAAGTTTTCATGGTGCATGAATAGGAATGAAATTTTTTTTTATTATAAGCGGCATCCCTGACTAAGTCGTGTCCGGAATACACGCTATCACGAGTAACACGAATTTTTCGAATCAGTGCTTCCATTTTGTCTGCTAGTGGATGCTGATGCTGTCGCTTTTTCGTTGTATGGAGAAAACGACTGTGATAAATATTGGTTAAGTATATTTGATTCGATTACAAGTGACCTATCTACAAGTTTTGGGGTTTGTCTAATTATAACCATCCTCGAACGATCACCCGCGTTTTCCAAACCTTGACCATATGGCTACCAATACAAAAATCAGATGCGATCAAACACCCGTTATGAGAAAAAATGGAAAATTTGATATCTAGTAGATACTTAAAGTGGTGGGTGACTGTGAAAGCTGAAAGAAGAAAACCTCAAAAAGTGATCGTTTCCTTCTTATAGCCCTCTTATATATCCAACGAAGTTTGTATGTTTAGGTTGGATGTAACATCGTTCCAATTAGCATTCGTATTTTGCATTCGCATGGACAGTCGCCCGCCATGGAGTTTTCTGAAATGGTACCACCTTCCTAAATCAGAACCACATAATGTTGAACGTGTCCTGGTCGAACCCTGTGAACTGTGTGGGGAAGGTGGTAAGGTATGTTAAAGTGACTCGCGTTTACTTGACAGGGAGTTGTAGAGATCTCTACGATCCACCCGTAAACGTGGGGAGGTTTTAGAGGGATAAATTTGGGGAAAGTATACCCTGGGAGACGCTAGGCCAGCTTTGCGGATATCGAGTATGTCTCACACCTCTACTCTCATAAAGTTTCCTACAGAAACTCCTCACGCTAATAGGGAGGCTAAGGCAACATTTTACGAAGGTTTGATTAACAGTTCGACTAAATTGTTCAATTAGTTTATTTCAAAGCACTATGAACACTAAGAATAATTCCAGAATGAGAATATTAGGGAATAATAAATATTTGTGCGTCAACATACGATTTTCCATTTTCTCTCTGTTTCCCTATAATCTTTACAGATCAGCAGTTTTAAAATATTTGTGTACATTTGACATAGTCTAAGGCAATTGAGGAGAACACCTGACTTTATTTCTACAAGGTAGAAAAGCGGCTCAGCGGTAAAATAGACAAAATACGGTGGTCAAATCGTGTGCAAAATATTTGGACTGCTTGGGGAGATATATTGAAAATTTCGTAATGGATAGCAAACGAACTCTTCAGCAGTCTCCTGGCAGGTTTCCAGCTAGAAATTTTTCATTGACAAGTCTCGCCAGTATTTTTCGGAGATAAACAAGAAGAAATATTTGAAAAATTTGATGTCCAGTACTTAAGGAGGCAGACGATCTGTGGAAACTACAAATCATCAAGTGTTTTATAACGATTGACACGATAAATGGATAAATATACGAAGAAAACTACCTCCAAATGCGACTGTTTTCCCAAAAAAGCACTTCAATAGGTCCCAAAAAGTGTATACTCTGTTTTAGTTGGATCCGGAATCGTGCCATCACAAAAAAACAGTGGTGAAGTGTTAAAAAGTCAAATATGTTTTTTTTGTGCCGAAGGAGGACAATCGGCTAAATTCGTTATAACTTGGACCAAATAAAAAATTATGAGTTATTTGGAAAGTCAAGCTTCTGGAAACAGAAAATATAATCAAAAATAGCCTTCACTTGAAAAAAAAGGTAGTTCATAGTCAGTATTATTGATAGACATGCGTAAACTCGCTTCGGAAAAAATCGTTCTGCTAATTTCTTCCGAGTTTAACGCGTTATGTGCAGATTGATTTTATCTTCGTTCCAATCATTACGGCTGGCGCCGGCGGACAGTCCGCCAAATTTGTAAATTATGAAATGATTTTGCTCCCTCGCGGGCTTCAAGTGAGAAAATGATCTTCATGCTCTGTCGGCAACACTGGTCACTGGTAACGTTTTACTCTAATGATATTTTTTTATCAAATTTTCAGCGTTAGATAGATTAATTATCACACTATTATACCACAAAATTTGAGCTTTCTGGAGTTTGTGTGGCCTGAGATACAGTAATTCTACGAAATTCCAACTGTTTGTACTTTTACCATTTAAACTGCAATGTCTCAGAAACTACGCTACGTTTTTTATTGAAATTTAGCAGTGTGATTGTTGAAATATGAAGCTAGCATGTCTGAAGTTTTTGAAAAGTTTTATCGATGGGATCAAAAGTTACGCAAGGTACAATATTTCACGCATGGACTTAGAAATGCGATTTCTATAGAATTTAGGACGAATATTTCCATAGGAAAATCCTATTCTATGTTTAACAACCAGTTAATCTATTTCAACTAAAAAATCAAAACAATGTCACGAGATTCCGATTTCAAAACACAAATGGATCATTTATTCCATTTTTTCTTTTCTTCATTGCTTTTGCCAGACCTTTTTTGACTGATTTGTGGATGGAAACGATATTGTTTTCATGAATCGTCCAAAATTCTATAGAAATCGAAATTTTTAGGTTCATGTGTGAAATATTGTCCCTCGCGTAACTTTTGATCCCATCGATAAAACTTTTCAAAAACTTCAGACATGCTAGCTTTATATTTCAACAATCTGAGATATTGCAGTTTGAATGGTAAAAGTCCAAAAAGTCCGATTTTGGTAGAATTACTGTATCTCAGACCACACCAACTCCGAAAAGCTCAAATTTTATGTTATAATAGTGTGGTAGTTGATCTATCAAATGCAGAAAATTTGATCAAAAAATATCATCAGAGTAAAAAGTTATGGAAGTTCAAAGTGGAAGAGACAGTGCGCGTGCTTGCAATTTATATACAATTATGAACGGTACCGGTATCTGAACTTTTCTCATACCGTGGTTGAATTAAAGGGAATCTTTCGATTGCTTTTATTCAGTAGAATTATTCAACCAAGTAGGCTCAAAACACATATCTAATAGAGTGTTATCATCTGCACATCTGCACTACACGTAGACGCTGCACTGAGTGAAACAACGATTACCTAGTTCAAGATTGCATTCCGTTACCCCTCACTAGATGTTTAGTGTTATCATTGTGCAAACTCGCTCTGTTTAACAATGTTGAAGCAAAGTAGTAGTTTCGAAAAAAAATCATTTAGATGTCCAAGACACGTATGGGTTCTTAGTAAATAATTTCTTTCCTATGTATGCAACCATTTTGTATTGACGAATGAAGGAAGCTGTTTCCTTTTTGGAAGTAGCAGCTTGGCAAATCAAGCCGCAATGTCAAAACATACCCCGAAAAAGGCAACATCACGGGAAAGTGAGAAAAAAAACGATGCATGCGCATACTTCACCGAAGAAAATAGGTATCTACATACATATTGGTGGCAGGTTCAAGCCAAAACTGAACAACTAGGTAGCTCTTAACTTCCCGGTTTGGCCCTCCCCGTTCCAATAACAAGGTCAAACTTTGTTGACTGTCTGTTGATAATATGCATGCATCATTCATACATACTTGCTTGCTCTGCGGCAACCAGTTTCAAATTAGCCTTCCAGTTTCGGGCCAAAAGAATGCAAGCCAAGCATTTTGCATATGGGAGTTTTTTTCTTCAATGTTTTTTTTGCTGCAGTTCGTTATCATGATGGTACCACTTGGTCGTCGATGTGTTTCATTAAGCGTAAATAAATTCAAGCCAGATGATTCAGATCTCTCTTGACGCGAATTACGAAGATGACGATTGTTGGTAGGAACATTTTGAAAATTCGCAATGTGATCAATATATTGCGTCACACTTCAAAACTTAAAAAAAAACATTCACTTTCAGACAATAATGAGAACGAAAGAAAAGTAAAAGTTTCAGCAAAAACAGCCTCAACGAGAGTTTAAATCAATAACAGCCTCATCAATCAGAGCTGGTGGATGGTAATAATCTAGATTAAGAGTAATTGATAACCAGAATCTATCACACATGAATCATATTGGTCCCATCTCAGCCTCTCATCTGTGTGCTATATAAACAAAACGTGATGGCGACGACGATGACGACGATGACACGGAAGGGAAATTGAGAAGTTCCGAGAGCGAAAAAGAGGAAAACAGTTATAAGATGAGCAAGGTTGTCGGGGAAAAACACATTCCGTCATCCAGCTTTCCACGGCGGCCTTCAATAGGAAGATACGACGAGGTTGTAGGTAAGTCAGACCCCGAAGAGATGGCTTGCCAGCTTGCCTTGAGAAAACTGTTCTATCTGATGAAACCGGCCAAGCGTTCGTGACGGTAAGACCGACAACAACCGAAACAGCAGCAGCAAAAAAAATGTTTCACAGAACTTGACAACAACCAACAAAAAAACCAACAACAATCTACATTTGGAGTGTGCAGGGAAAGCGCTTGCTTGAGTCATGATGTGATTGTGTATCACGTTTCTGCACAGTTTGTTTGGCAGAAATAATAAGAGAAAAACTGCTCATTTGGCAACCACCAGCCAGCAGCGTCAGGGCTTTGTCACCATCAGCTATATACAGAGTACCTACGTATAAAACACATCATATACCTCCTCCTGTGATGGTTTTGCCATCAGCTGTACTGAACCCCGTGTCGTCTTCCAAAAATCAACAATGGCCGGAGAAGGAAAGTTGGCATTGTTTTGAAATGAATGCGGTGGAGAATCATCATCTACCGGAGACGACTTCTAGCCCAGCCATAATGTTATCGCCCGCCTTGATGATGCGATTCGAGAGAACTGAACGGCAGCAGACTCCACGAGACGTTTCGCTGTGGCATTCGTACACTTTTTCTCGCCCTCTTGGAATCGGTGCTAATGCTGATTTCCCTGCGACCATTTCTAAATTTTGTTTGTTCTTAGTTTTTAGAACTCAACTCTCTATTATCAAGTCTTTGGACTTTAACTCTGCATAGCTTCTGGTGCTCGGATTTACAAACTTTCGATATTTATGCTTAGAACTATCATTATGTATGTTAAAATAAAAAATAACAAAACATTTTTAGTAAAATTAGCAAGACATGTTAAATGGGTTGAAAAATTCATTTCTTCCATAATTTATTACTTTTAGTATCTTAAAACTTCGTAGAGAATGAGATGGAAGCACAACACTCTCAACATTCCTACATAAAATGTCGAATATAAACATGCGACGGAGAAGTATAATACGTGAGCCGATCGGTTCTATGTTCAAGATGCTACACTGCGCATTTAAAGGTGTAAGTTCAGTTGCAGGATAAATTAGGAAGTGCGTATCTTGAAAATCGCTTCTGAACTGATTCGAATAGATTGATTGCGCCGAATGAGTTTGGTGCTCAAACTTGAATGTTGTACTTAAAACCACAGCGGACGATTAATACAATGCTTTCAGAATGGCAATGCCACTGTTTAAGCTCTGGCCATGGTTACAGCTAGATGTTCCTTGAAATCTAGAAATTACATATTTTTAGATCGTTAGCGTAGAACACCAATTCAGAATCAATTAGTTCACAGGGGTCGTTCATGAATAAGTTGAACAGTAGTGGACCCAGATGATTTACTTGGGCAACTCCCGAAGGAACAGTGAAGTTGTGGGTTTTGATGTGACCCTAAAGGGTGTGTCACATCAAATTGCATCACGGAAAAACACTGTAGAAATTTAATTTTTAGGAATTATGTCTTCAGCTTTCGCTTATAATCAGATAAGAGTGTATAGATCACGTTGGCCATGCTACACTGTCAATTTTTTTTGTAAATTTGGGAAAATGTCGTGAATTAATCCTGCGCACTCATTTCGAGAATCCGGAGTTGTCACATCGGGCATCGGTAAGATGCTGAGAATCGTCCAATGCACGGTCAGCAGAGTACTAAAACGATACTTCGAGAACCTAACCATCGATCGGAAGATGAAGAACGACAAAAATGAATGCTTCGTCAGTAAAAAAAGATCACAAGCGCGTAGTTAAGCAGTTTAGACGTGATCCGAGAAGTTCGGTCCGGGACGTCGCCAAAAAGCTGAATTTGTCAAACTCATTCGTCCAGCGGACCAAGCAGCGAGAGGGCCTGCGAGCCGCGCCAAGGTTCAGAAGGCTCCTAACCGCGACGAAAGGCAAAACATTGTGGGGAAGACGCGAGCCCGGAATGTTACGGAAAGCAGAGCGCCCCCTTCGTGACGACCGGCACGGTAAACGGGCAGGTTTACCTTGAGGAGTGCCTAGAGAAGCGCTTACTACCACTATTGAAGCAGCACAAGGGCTCGACCATCTTCTGGCCGGATCTCGCTTCGTGCCACTATTCAAAGGACGTGTTGGAGTGGTACGAAGCCAACGGGGTCACCTTCGTGCCTAAGTAAATAAACCCGCCCAACCCGCCGAAGCATCGCCCAATAGAGAAATATTGGGCGATTAAGAAGCAGGCCCTCCGGAAGAACCCAAAAGTTGTCAAATCGGAAGCGTACTTCAAGAGAAAATGGATTTCTGTTCAAAAAAAACTACAACCCGACGTTGTACAGAACCTTATGAACGGGGTAAAGAGGAAGGTGCGAGCATACGGGTTTTGGCTCGAAGTATGAATAAAAAGAAAATGCCAAAAGTTGTTTAATAGTTTTTATTTTACTTTCAAAAATTTTCAAAAGGGTCGGTCTACTGGACGAATTTCTACAGCCTTTTTTCCGTGATGCAATTTGATGGGACACACCCTTTATCTAACACATGCAGTTCTGCCTTGGAGATATGATTCGAGGCCAAGTTGGGAATCTCATTTGTCCTGTTTGTAACTAGTTTAAAAAATTATCTTAGAAACAGGACAATTTTTCTTTAAATACTTAACATTTCAAAGTTTGGTTTGGTTATAGAAACACGAAGAGAAATAATGCTTTAAGTTTTTTAAATTACTAAGTGTAGTAATTTGTAAAATTACCTTAAACTATACGAGGCCCTTGGAAAATTACCTTAAACTATACGAGGAATTTCAGAGCCCATACTTATTTAAAAAAGTATTCATAAATAATTGAAAAATCTTCAATTTTCCAGTATAAATCTCAAACCCCGTTTTGGCAAATTGAGAAAAAAAACAAACTTTGAAAAAAAAATCAATTTTTATTTTTTCACTTTTTTGCATATAATCTTTACCAAAAAAGCTTTTTTGTTAATTTTTTCCAATTTTTTTTTATTTTAAACCACTGTGCGCCGCGGCGGTCCTTGCTGAAATAATGTAGAAGAAACACTGATTTTGGTTAATCAGATCCTGAAGATTTTATTTATCAGGAAAAGAGCCTGGAAATTTGCTGGTGTTAGATTACACATGACAAATTTGTGGAATGTAGTTTGTTTATCATTTTGACACTGAATATAGACGATTTTCAGAGTTAAAAAAGAATATTTAACAAAATTTTTAAAGCAAATGAAGAAATGATATACTCTGATACTTATGACGATAATTTCAAAAACAAACATTCTTCATTTGGGCCCATTTGGGTACCCCGCACGACGGTACTTCTAATTTTTCTCGGCTTTTCCTTCTCATTGTTCCTAAATTAATTGTTTTCCATTCAAAAGTCTTTTCGGGTGAGTCGTTTCCAAAAAGACAAGTTTTAAAAAATACTTTACTTTGCTATACACTCGCTGAGATTAAATTCAAAGTGATGCATCTCTCATATGACATATATTCTCCTTGGGATAATACTATGAATTGATTTTTCAAGAACCTTTATAAGAAAGAAAAAATTGCTCCAGAACTTCTACAAAAGAGAACCTGATGGATAAGTTAGAAACCTCTTAAAGCGAGAAAAAGAGTTCGGTCTCCTGGGCTCTCGCTTATCCATGTCCGACTGTATAAAAACCTATTTCTGTAGGTTTTGATATTGTTTGTCCTAAATAGGCTCAGCCGTCTTAAGACCTAGAGATCATAAATTTGGCATGAGTGCTAATTAACTAGAACCAAGAATGAGGCAAAATGTTTCCAGATCTGAAGTAACCCCATAAGATCGTCCATAAAAACAGTTTGTTGTTTTGTGATTTTGACGTTATTATGCATTGGGTTAAGATGAAAATTTGCACTCAGGGTTACGAGAAACGGGTTATCGATTCTAGTAATCAAAGTTTATATGTCGGGTCAGCAGAAATAGTCGTCCACATTAACAGTGCACTGTTTTTGCTATGTTCACGTTTTTATGCATTGGATTTTTATGAAAATGTGGGGGATTTTAGGTTTGTTGTTAGGTTGTATAAGAGGTCGGCATAGGAATTGTTCATTTGAACTGTTCAATGTTTTTGCTGAATAGTCAAAATAGATTGATTAGAAAAGTTACACATGTAGAATTCAATAAGAATTAAGGAAAATGGGCCATCATGCTTATCGCTTTGGCAAAATTGACGTGAAAACGCATCGGAGCGATGCGCAAATATGCAGATGTGCATAGGAATGAAGTGAGAAAATCATTTTATGTTGAATTATCGTGTAACAAAATAAAACGGGTTAATGTGTGTAGAAGGGGTTTAAAAAAACTGTTACGTCGATTATTCTTATTTGAATAAGAATACATACTCTTAATTTGAAGGTATTTTTTTCTTTGGGGAATTGAATATCGATATTTTCTTTTCATTTAAAAAACCAAATCTTATCTTATCAAATTTTCATATCCGGATAGAAGTTCGTACGAGGTCTGCTAGCACCTAGTAGTTATAAAATGCTTTCGATTTATTCATTTATCGTGTTTTGAGATCTACATAGTGATTGAGAAATAAGCATTTTCTATCATTTTTTGTCCAAAGAAAAATAAATAATGCAGTGTTCTTATTTTTTTCTTGTTCTGGAAGAAGAGTAGAACATTTGGATTTTTTAACTAATAGAGAATTCGTTTTCGTGTGGTGGTGCACCGGGGCACTACCGGTAGTGCACTTTTTGCTGTTTTCATGCTCGTTTTCACGATGAGTAGTCCACTGGTAGTGCACCATAAAGTGGAGGGTGGAACACTCTGAAAATATTCGGTGTTGCTTGCGCTCTCACCAATACTATCATGAATTTTGACAGCACGTGCTTCCCGATGTAAACAAATATCAGCTGGTTGGTTTATTTCTATACCGCGAAAATTGCGTTCGAGCTGATTTTTCTCTTTATTATCCCGAAGAACGGAAACTTGTTCCGGATTCAATACCAGTGCCGTTTCCAACAGAGGCGGAGAATTTCACCTGGATGGCACGTTCCAAAGCAAACAACGCTCCCAAGAAGAAATGTGCCCAGAAGGCTTGCTGCAATCGGTTCCGGGCGATGCTGAAAAAGGGCAGCAAATCCGAGTGCAAAAAGGCCAACCCAAAGATCTGGTGTTGTTCGGGAGGGTCCTATAAGTTGGTCTCCACAGCAAGAAGCGTTCAGCTGCGCCAAGTCCCGGATTCCCACCCGTTGCCCTTCAAAAACGGTAGTTCGAGACTACACCCGCATTGGGAGCTTGAATTTCGTTCGTTTCGGTCTGTTAGCAAAATTTTCTCCCCCGATTTCCGCGATCTGAGTTCGCCAATTTGACTTCCAAGAATTTTCTTTTGTCATCTGAAAACGGAAATAGGTACTCGAGGTATTTGCGAGGAATAAACGTTCAAAATACCGGAACCCTCAAGCTGGGGTAACTGCAGTCTAGCAGCAGTAAACATAGACCACCCAGAATCAGCCGGTATTGCAGTTATCATCAGAGCCAGAGGCGAATCTATCAAGCAAAATAAATCTGAAATCTTCACAATTCAACATAGTATATAAATTCATGCTAAAATTTTCATATTATTTAAAAGATAATGATCAACTAAAGTAAATTTCATTTCAATTTTCGAAGTCAAACGAAAACAAATACCAGCTGTAATGGATTGTTGACAGCTTGATGTTTTCTGTTGACACTGTCGATTTCACGTACACCAACAAAGGTGGGTGCAACACTCGATTCATGCTCGTTTTCAGCGTGGAAGGTGCAACACTTTCGGGTGGTGAAAACAAATACGGTATAAGATAGATCATGTCGCAGAATCTATTCATATAACAAATTATGTAAATAATCCGAAATATTTAAAGTCACATTAAATAAATGCAAGGGATTTGCTTAAGTCGAATACCTATCTCCATCAGTGTATGTTTTGAAGGATCTTCCATAAAAATTCAGCTCATTGATTGGGACACAACAGTCGCACAATAAGTAGAGTACTAAGGCAGGAGAAATAAAAATGTTTCCAAATAGTTAGAAGCAATTACAAAGATATTAGCAACAATTGCATGCATTAAGATCTCAGCTGGTCTACCACCGTTACCTTCGTCATGAATGAATGAAAAGAACGACGACGAAGTCAGGTCGGGAACCAGAATAGAACACACAAAAAGATGGCCATATAGAGGCATGTGGGTGGAGTGTGAGCAGCGAACGGGCGCAGACGAAAATCCACCCAAAACCCTGGGTTGAAAAAGGGGGGGTTGGTGCAGAGAACGGGTAGTAATGTGCAACTTTGGTTACCGAAGAGTAGAAGTAAAGAAAGAGAGACAGGCAAAGAGGAAAAGAGAGAGAAACTGCGAAAGGAGTACAATATGTGTGTGCATTCGAAAAGTACACACAAGATGACTACTACCGAGTAATGTTGATTCGGTTTCGAGAAGGGCAGTCTTTAGCATAAAGCGAAAGAGGAAAAAAACAGAGAAAAAACTCTGAAATAAAAAAATACAGTAAAATGAAGCCAAGGTTCAGCGCACTCACCGTAATGTTGGCATGGATGTCATACTGTTTGCCATTTCGGCCAATGAATCGACAGCTCAGCTCGTCGACCGAGGCATTCAGGATCCGGAACCGCTCGTGGGTTTTGGTGAAGATCTGCTCCAATGTCTTGATTTCCTGCTTGAGCGTATTCAGACACGCCATCTCGTGGTGTTGTTGTGTATTTCTTTTCTCTTCGTTTTTATGGGCAGAGAAAAACTCCCAAAGGTGCCACAAAAGAATCTAATCAACACACATCGATCCCATCAGAAGATCCCCACACACGACTACACACCGATTCTGAAACAGCACTCCACACCAGACAAACAGGACTCCTTCTTCTGGATGCTTTCTCGCACAATTCGAAATCCACTGCGTAGTCCGAGCAATTATTGGTGTTTGCTCTCAACCTGGAAAAGTTGAAAACCTGCCAGTGGGGTCTTCTTTTTCTTCGCCCCTCTTCGGAAGATAACTTTTTTCCTGATGTTTCCTACTCCGGAACGTGCTTGGATTGGACACACTTGTTCAGACACTAATTTTCTTCTATCAGACACACACGGAATTTTTTCAGCCCAGAACTATTTCACCTGGAAATAGCCAATGCTCTCTTCATTTATACACGAAAAAAAAACGAAAGAAAGAAATCACCATAAACTTTTTTCCCAGACACCTAATTTCGCTAACCTTGGACCAATACGGTTTTAATCCAACATACGCACTTGGTTTACCCCTTTGTAGTACCACCTATATAGGGAGATGATGGTTAGAGCATAATGCTGATTTAGCAGCAGAATTTTAGCAACAACCCGACGTCGACGACCATCAACCAATCCAAAGTACCGAACCACACAAAACTGCTGTTTTTTTCGCAAAAGCAAAACTGGTCTTTCTGACAGCTACCACCGAGTGTGAAACCAACCGAACCCGCACAGTTCATACGACAAGTCAGTCAGCTAGCCAGCCAGTCGAGCCGTCCGTCCGTCAGTCACTTTTGCTGGCTTGTAAGTAATATTTTCGCGTCCGGCCAGTGCTGCCATTACGGTTTGGTCGGTAGAGAAAATCCGGTTTACCTAAATGCTCTTCGGCTCGGTTCCAGCGCGAGAGACGAGGATGTGGTCTAATAGTACCTTGGTTTGGTAGAAATTTTCGAATGCATATGGGATTACCTGACCAGAATTCAAGGCTGTTCTGAAGAAGTCAATTGAAATTAACAGGTACCTATTTTGTTAATAGTTAATGAAGAAAGTATTCTCATTGTAAATGTTTTACGTGGACATAGAATACTCTATCCACGAAGAATTGATTTCTGTGTTAATCTTGGTTATTGGGCACTGACTTAGGAAAAAAAAAGTATTCCATCAAATTAGCTGTTGAGCTCGCTTTCAAATTTATATCGCGTATTTTTATACTTCTCCAGCACCAATATCATTCCAAGCCCCTTATTACAATTCGACAGGCTAAACAAATCACACAAAAAAAAAATAAAGTATTTTTAGACCCGAAAGAAGGCGAACGCTATACAACTCGTTAGGCAACCTTCAGTTTTGTTCACTAGTCCTGTAAAATAAGTATGCTTCTGTCTCATCTTTCCATATTCGGTTTTCCATTCAGGGGAGTTGTTGGAACAATTCTTAATTTTTGAAACCTTTATTCAGCCAATATGGAACTTTTGAAGCGTGCACTCAAGTATTTAGGTGTATTTAGTTTCAATACCTGCAAAATATTGAGAATGCATTTATTGATTAAGATTTCATTGGAGATTTGAAGATAATCATTATTCTGGCCATTTTAACCATCACTAGGAAATCTCTTTATTTGTTGGGCTTCTGTGTAGCATTACAGTATGGTAACCCAAATTACTTTTCAATATATATCCAGAATTATTGGTATTTCATTCTTATGACAGATACACTTACTTTTCCGAATTTAAGAAAATTTTGTAAAACGTTAACTGTGCAACTTTAAATAAGCAACCTTTCGTCTCTCATTTGATCTAGTTCAATTTTTTAAAACCTACAGAAGGGTTTTGTAGTTTGAATCTATCTCTATCTTTCTAAGACTATCGATTCTATTTTTTTTAAGTACCTAAATTTGAATTTAGTTCAATTTTCGACTAGTCATTCTCTTTTGAAAAAAAAATCATTAGAAATTTAGCGCTGTTTTATTCAATTGGATGTTTTTACAGTCTGTAGACTTCGTTACTGAAGTAATTTCTCATCTTTCTTCTCATGTTAAAATCCCAGAAAAAAAAACAAAAACAAATTTTCTTCTTGTAAGAATAAAAAACTAGTTTCGGTTCATAAAATTACTATCCATACCATACTTGTACAATTTTTTCTGATGTCCTGTTAATAGTAAAAATAACGAGTTTCAACAATTTTCTCAGGACACTGATGGCTTTTTTTTTAAATCGAAGTTATACACTAATTTACTACCTTTCAAATAATATAATCTTGAAGTTCATCTGTTAAAGTTTAAATGAGCTTAAGTGTTAAGAACTTGAAACTCTTTAATTTTTCTAATATAAGCACATTTCACTCAAAACTAGCATATAGTGTGGATTTCAGCTTAAATTTTAACTCATTTTAAAACTCGAATAAAATTATCATAAAAAATATTGAAACAAGTGACAAATTTTATAAATTTTCCATAGATAAATATGAGAGGCAATTTTTTAGTACACAGTTTAACTAAATGGTATCTAATGTTTACAATAAATGTTATAATGACATCTTTTTTGAACGCTACTTTATCAAGACAACTATAAATATGGATATGGATACGTAATGAAAACAGTTTACAAGTTTACAGAAAAACTGATAACAATTTGTGAACTCTGATAACTGATCGATATATCTGATCGCTAATGACCCGCTGAATCTGAAAAAGAGTCTCTGAATAATCTCAGTAAAACTGTTTTAAAGCTATGAAACTCAAAATTTCGTTGAAAGAAAAAAAACTTATGAATACCTAGATCCAAATCTCTCAGAGAATAACATATCCATTCCAATTCTTTTCGTATTTTCCGAAAGAATTTCCTTTGAAAAACAGTACTGTTAATGTTTGTGATTTTAAAATATAGACAAAACGAAAAAAATCCATTGAATTTTTTTCCAATATTCACTTAGTTATTGATTACAATCGGTTAAAAAAATTGTAAGTTATGACTATTTTAATTTAACAGAAACGGTTGCTTGTTTGAATATTATTGAAAAACCTCATAGTACACTAGAGTACTGTTTTTTTTTTCTTTCAGCGAAATTTCAAATTTTGAATAGAATATCTTTGAAATCAGTATAGGAATACAAAAATACAATAAATCTTATGTGCTCCAAGCTTAACAAAAAGTAAGTATCAACTTATGATACTTACGTTAAGCCTGGAGCTTAATAAAAAGTTTAGTTATCTTCCTTTTCATATAAAAAAAAGGTTCAAAATTGTTGTAACCTAGCCGAAGATGTTAGGTTTTGCGAACAAAATTCGCATTTAATACTTTTTAATTTCTAAGTATACTTTAAGTATATGTAGCTAAATAACCTGTTCTACTAAGATTTTTTTAATTTAATTTTATTATCCTCTGCCAATTAAGTATTAGAAAAATGAGAATAGTTTGTAGTTATTATATTAAAGAAACTATAGTAAACATAGTTATTAAAAAACTTGAAGGCCACAGATCTTGAAAATGTTTTTGCATAGCAAAATTTTCAAAATGTGCTAAAAGTGACAAAATTTCTACCACTTTATTTCATGACCAGTGATCTTGCTCTTATATTAAGGTACACCGGGGTAAGTGGGGACGCGGGGTAAGTGGGGACGGTGGCTATTAAAACAATACTGTGTACTATTTTTTCAAACTTTTAATGCAGAATGTTAAATTTACTTGTAATCTATCCAATAACTGTAAAAGAGTTACGGTTCCGACAATTGTGGATGTTTACGGTGACTTTTTGTAAATTTTCTATTTTTAACTACGATGTGGAGTTGATGTACATCTTTTTCAATCGCAAATTTCTCGTAAACTAGCTGGCTCTTGACGAAAAAGTCTACATTGAAACAATCCTTACATTCGAAACAACCAGTAAGGAAAAGAAACGACGGTTAAAAATTGAGAAAAAAGGGTTTGTTTGCAAAAATCTAAAATTTTGTCTCCAAACCCTACCTGGGGTAAGTGGGGACGGCTTTATAAAACTTGATGTTTACACATTTTTTCAATTTTCTCTCCTTCATTCAATACAATTTAGCTTTATTTAGCATTTAGATAAGGAAAAATTGGAAAAAGTACTTGTTTTTTCTAAAATAAGTATATATTTTCGATAATATCGGATTACACACAATAATTATTGAAAGATGCCTTATTAATAGTACCATGAACTTTTTTCGAAATTTCGGACGGTTCGAGCAATAAAGTAACGCATTCAACAAAAAAAAACACAAATTTGTTGAAAATTTCCTGAGAAATCAAAGGGAAAATCTACCGTCCCCACTTACCCCATAAAGAGCGGCAAGTGAAGACACCAGCAGTCCATAATAATTTACGTGAGAACTTTTTTCGCTTTGCTTCTATCAAGCTCATCTCTTCAGCATTTGTGCAAAACATGTTCAGCATCATATTGAACGCAATTTTATCAAAATTGATCCACTGCTGATTTTTTAATGATTTTTTAAAGTTGAACTATATGAAAACCCGTCCCCACTTACCCCGGTGTACCTTATATAAATCCGGAAACGCAGTTTTGTTTTGAATTCATCGACAGTTCTGGCAGCACTTGACTCTCTGAATCAACCCATTGAAGTTTTCCTTTTCACACATGAATGTGTTGGTGAATAGCTGCTTACTGAACAAATCCAGACTGGACGGACTAAGCAAAAAAAAAAATAACAATGAATTTGATATTTTAGGACTTTGAACCCTCAACTATTTTTACAAGGCTTGCCTCTTGAAATTCTACGACATTGCAGTTGAAAGGCCTGCCAAAAAGCAACCCTAGAACCCCCTAGAAAACAAGTTGATCAGGTATCCTCTTGAGGTGGCTTTACACACACACCCGCAAAATTGGAAGCTGCCGAGAAAAGGATTTTCATGCTGGACATCCTCTTTGGCTGGGCAGACACAAAATATGAAAAACAAAATTTAACTTGTTCCCAAGTCCTTGGAAGTCCCCTCGCTGAAAACAGCCACCACCAGCTGAGGTGGATATCGCCTTTATCTTTGAGAGAGTGTTTTCCCCGCTTCAGTGATTCATACGCACCGCACACAATAGTCCGATTTTCTTTCATACTTTTCTGACCGAGCTAATTTCACGATAATCGGCGGACGATAAATTCACCCTTTGTTTCGCGAGTTGTTTGGTCGACCGATTTTCGCAATCAAATTTCACCAAACCACAAAGTGGTTTCTTACGACGACCGAACTTTACCGACCTTTTACTAACTCATCCGTTATCGATAACTTCACGAATTCTTCCATTAAATCCCAAAATTCGATTGGAAAAAATAACGCAGGCACACACAGCACAGCAGGCTAGCAAAGAGTCTGAATGCTTTTTTTTATTTTTAAGAACAAAAAGAAACGGTACGTTCATCTCTCTCATTCCTACGTATGTTGCGTCTCACCTTGTCTTTTCATACGTCAGTGATGCAAGTTTTAATGTTTAAAAATTATACTAAACTGAACTTGTTTTTTTTAGATTTAATTTGAAGAATTCATATAAACTTTTGAAAACAGTGTTGCAATATGAAAATATTTATTAAATTATGTAAAAAAAACTGAATAAAATCTCTCAATTCAGAAACAAAAGACACCAAGAGTGTAGTAGTGAACCGATTATTAAATAATTCGTTAATTCTAATTTTTAATTGCAAGTGAATCTGTCAATTGATATTCTTATAAAGAACTACATTTAAATTTTGATATAACCGATATAACCAGAGAAGATAAAAAATTCAAACATAACACTTAATTAATTGTTGTTGTGGTGGCATCACTGGAGCGGACCTCGTTAATTGACAGAAGCGTTGCCAACACTGCCTTTTATGGAGCTCGCATCATGTCAGATGACAATTCGTGCCGTCATTTGACATGACCGAGGGGTACCATTTTCTTTTTATATCACCCACCAATAAACCAGTCTGGGAGAAATGAAGTTCTGACTGAAACTTTAACAAAATTTAAACACTTTCTAATTCTAAACAAAACAGAAAATATACCTTACAAAAAAATCCTGCTCACCAATTAAGTAATGAAACCATTTCAGTAGGATTTCATAATTTGGAAACCATCTTGGATTTTGATGAAAAAAACACGCAGAGAAAACTAGGCTTTTGAACCAAAACAAAAGTGATTTTGATTTAAAAAAATATTTTTTGAAACAAAGAATTAATTCTTTGAACTAAATATTTTTGGATTTTGATTTTAAGCAAATACTTTGATTCTAAATAAATGTTAATTGAGCTTATTTCTTTTGAAACAAAGTCATCTTTTTTTTGAACCAAAAAAAAAAGTTTTTTACTTGAAGAAATGATTCCTTTAAATAAAAACTTCAGCCTTTAATTCTAAAGATATTTTGATTTGCCTTGCAAGAAGAATACAAAACCGAAAAATTGAATCAAGCTTTGCCGGTCGTGTGAAAATGTAGGTTATATTAGTTATATTAGAAGGATTCAGGATGAAGTATGGTAAGTATGTTAATTAAAGAGTGAATATCGAAGATTTTCTATAACTTATAGACTATAAGTGATTGCGTTTTTACAGAACCAGAGCCGAAGGATGGTTTCCCTGGATGCCTCAACCGAGATGAAAGCTGCGCACGATGACACCGCTCCAAACCCGACGTCGACGGTCGACGAAAATTTGGACCGGATCGATTTTAGTGAACTAGTTTGCGGCCAAGTGTTTCATCTGTTGTAAATAAAAATAAATTTAACATATAAATTTCTTTCTTTTTATTTTTTGAAATTCCTGATAGGAATTTCAAAACAACAGGAAATATGTCCTCCAATTGGAATAAATGGAAAGTGGTCCAATAAACCAATATTTTTAAATCTAAATCTAAATTACATTGTGGCGAACGAAAACAACTTTGTATCAAATGAAACTGTTTTTTGTTTCAAAGTATTAAGATTTTGATTCAAAGATTTTTCAAAAGAAAAATTCTTTGAAACAAAGGAAAATGCTTTTGAACCAAAAGAATTTTTATTTGTCCCAAAACCAAAGAAAAAAATCCTTTGTTTTTGCGGCACTTTCCTTTGAAATAAAAAACCTTTTCGCTGCGTGAATATGAAACGAATCTATTTAACAAAATAATAAATTAGCATTTGAATCTCCGTTTAACTTAATTTGAATAAAAAAGTCGAGAGTTCTAAAATCTATCCTGATGTATTTCACTGAAAGCATTCGTTCATAATTACTAAGTGCAATATTATTCGTTAATATTCTTTCCTTTTTTTGACATTCAACATCTATTCGATAGTATAAATGCAGGCGCTTTCAAAAAATCTGAGAGATGAAACAACCATTCAGAAATGTAAAAATCATTCGGATTAGGATAGGTAAATTAACAATAACCTGTTGGTTTTATTTACGATAACTGTCTGTTTAAGTTAAGTTTTTATTGCAGAAAACTGGGAAATCGATCCTTCTGGGTCATTTTGATTGTTTTTGTTACTCGGTCATATGTCTCTCTTGACTCAGCGAATAGATATTTTCGAGGATCTCATGCAGTTATTCAATCTACTCAAAAAACAAAAACAACATTTTGAATAATACTATTAATTGCGTTTATCCTTTGCAGTCTGAGTATCTGAGCCAAATTTCTGACAATTCAAGAAAGCGCTCTAATGTACCTATCGTTTTTTTTTTTACTTTGAACACAGTCTTAATTTGCGCTTTAATAAATCCAACTAATAAACCTTAACACAAATTACTATATTTACGAATACAAAACTAGCATTTGCTTCCGTTAGCTTATAAGCTATAGCCTCTGTGCTATAGCTTCGTTTAAATTTAAGCACGGTTTACAGTTTGAGTGAAAATGAACGTGACATAATCTTATTTTATCAATTACTAAAAAACGCCACCAAACTGGTATGTGAAACCAATGGGGATTGGTTGAAAGATGAAATTCCAACCGGACTTGTTCCTTGAAACCTTCTAGAACTGTTTTTATTTCGATTCCCCCGGTTTCCACCGCGGAAATTTCATCATGACGGGGGAATCGGAATAAAAACAATTCTAGGTATCAAGTTTTAAGGAACGAGTCTGGCTGGAATTCCATCCTTTACTATTTCCCATCGATTGTACTAGTTTCGTCGCGTTGTTAATTACTGATTAAAAAGGTTTTTGTTATTTGTTATTTGTTTATTTTCATCAACAGATCACATATTGATCCAAATGATAGGTTAAAAATTAAAGACAAACTACAATTACACGGAATTTACCCTATACTACACTCAGAATCAAAACAACCCAAAAATAAGAATGCCAGCGCATCAAAATAAAGTTCGATTGGCTTTCTTAATTTTGGGCTGCTGTCAATAAACCAAAATCAAAGTTCGAAGCCCGAACTGAATGCCCCAAAAAAATTTCCCTTTGTTTTCAGTTAGTCTCGTTTGTTCCCAAACAAGTCGGTCACTTAGAAAAAAAAGGTCTGGATTGATGGAAGGTAATTTTGATTTAATTGTATACTTTCTTTACTCTAATCCAGAATTTTCCAGACGTGCCCAGCTGTTGCATCTGCGCTTCAGGCGGATTTGTAACTAGTGAACAATCTAACCTAAATATGGAACGAAACTGGCTGACCGGAAGTCCGGATGGAAGAAGAATAGTTAAAACGTTCACTTACTGTAATCGGAAGCATCAGTAAACATTTGGGTAAATATCTGTATGAAGGGACCATCCAAAATAGACTGCAGTTCCTGAATAAATCGCTGGAAGATTTCTGCATGGGCTTTTTTTTCCAGACATGAATCCTACCGTTCCACCAACCATAGTCATGAATATAGTTAATTACAGTGACGATTCAGTCCATCATTTCCTCCATCCTGTTGCATGAAAAAACATCCGAACCGTAACCGATATTTTTGGGAATCAGCAGTTCCGGTTACTACGAAGGTGAGCTAAATACTATTCATATTTGTCATTGCATACTTTTTTAAACCATCTTACTTTTTAATTTTAGATCCTCGACATGACTGGCCGGTTTCTAATATAGTGCCTTCCGATGGCTAAAAGTTCGGTTTTATTAAGTTGCGTTCTCTAAAAAAATATTCCTGCCTGCATGTCACAAGCTTGAAACAAGTTTTTTTTTAATGAAAATAAATTTACTGATCATGAATAAAAAAAAAATTCCTTCTTTAAAAATGTATACTCCCTTTTAAAAAGAGGTTCTTGAATAGAAAAATCCCTGCCGAATGACATGCCCCAAAATTAAGTTGCGAGAATGACGTTCATTCTCAAGTTTGGGAAAACCCCCTCAAACTCATTTTCGTCGGGAGCCAGTTTTATCCGATTTTGCGGCATTTCAACTTGGTTTTGGGTTATAGCGGCCTAGAGTGTATACTTAAAGCACTAAGGATTCTTCTTCGGAATAATTCCCTCGAAACGTCAAAATCAAAATGAACGGAGAAGCGGTTAAACGTCCTTATTGCACCAATTGGCGCTGTATTAGCTCCGTAGTTATTTTGTCGGAGAGGAGCAAAGAGCTGAAGATTAGGATTCCTCAAGCCTCGGGATAGCACGCTGAGTTGGAGTGCTTCTAGCAGTGCAGGGCAGTCGGTTCTAGACGAAAGCAGATCAGCAATAATAGAGGCCTGTGTTGCGGTCCGGCTGGCCTGCAGCGTGTCGATGTCGATGAGGCGGCAGCGGCTTTCGTAGCTGGGGATTCGGAACGGGTCTTGCCAGTTCAGGTTCCGGAGAGCAAAGCGCAAAAAACGCCTCTGGATGGCCCCGATACGCTCCGAGCCATTTTGGTAGTAGGGGCACCATACAGCCGAGGCATATTCGAGGGACGATCGAACCAAGCTGCAGTAAAGACTCTTGAGACAATAAATATCCTTAAAGTCTTTGTCATGCGGAATAAAAGACCCAGGCATCTGGAAGCTTTATCGACGATGTAGTTTGTGTGGATCTTGAAATCCAGCCGTGTGTCCAGGATCACACCAAGGTCTTTCACATGCTCAACTCGTGCAATTGCCTCATGTCCAAGAAAATAATCAGCCGATAGCGGTAGCCGCTTGCGTGAAAACGAAATTACCGTACATTTGTTGCGATTCAAGGGAAGGCAATTGACATCACACCAGGCGGCGAAATGTTAAACTGGCTCTGCAAGACGTTGACATCTTCGGGGCTGTTGATTGATTGAAACTATTTCATTCACTGGCCCATTTATCTGGAGCAGAAAGCTCCAAAAAAGAAAGAAGAAGAAGAAGAAACAATTTCAAGTCGTCGGCATACGCCAGTTTTGGTCCATCGAGAAGCAGCACGTCGTTGAAGTAGATCAGGAATATGATGGGTCCCAGGTGGCTCCCTTGAGGTACTCCAGAAGAGGCAGGGAATTGATTGGAAAATGATTCACCTGATCGTACAACCAACCATTCCAGTAAAGAGCCGCAAATACCGATACGATCTAGTTTGGCTATGGCTATTTTGTGGTTTACCTTGTCGAAAGCTGCGGTCAGGTCGGTGTAGATTACGTCGGTTTGAGATCCCATGGCAAAACTGTCTTGCACGGAAGATGTGAACGTCAACAGGTTTGTTGCCGTAGAGCGTTTGGGCATGAATCCATGTTGTTCGTTAGAGAAATAAAAATTGCAATAAGAGAAAAATTGATCTAATACAACCAGCTCAAACAGTTTGGCGATCGCACATAGGGCAGAAATACCGCGATAATTGTTAACGTTCCTCCTGTCACCTTTTTTGTAGACCGGAAACATGTAAGCCTCTTTCCAAATGGAAGGGAACGTGGATTCCGTGAGCGATGATTGGAAGATTCGTTTTATAGGAGTCAGCATATGTGATATATAGCGTTTTAGAAAAGTCGCTGGAATGCCATCCGGACCTGCAGAAACACTGGATTTCAGCTTAGCAGTCGCCTTCAAGACGGTATCATCATCGATTACGATGTAATGAAAGGAAGTGCTCTGACGTGGGACGTTACTAGCCGCCATAGTCAACTGGTCCGTGGATATTGAACCAGAATCAAAAGTACTAAGGAATTTGTCAGCGAAGAAGTTACAAATATTGTTAGGTTGAAAGAGGTTAAGTTGTCACCGATTCAGGTTAGCAGACGCAAATAGGTTGGTCAGCTTCGAGCTGTAAATTTCGTATTTATTATAATATGATATTTTCATTTACGGAAAGGAAATTCTTACATTTTACGGTGCAACCTTTAGCTTGATCGGAAGTGAGTCGGCTATTCCCACGCGATATTTCTGTGCCTGGATAATATATTCACTGTTAGCTGAATACAATAAAACAACTTCTAGGTAGCAAAGGTATTTACGACCGAGAATTATCAGAACTAAATAAATTTAGCAAAGTTTGAACTGCGATGAATTAGGGAACTATTTAATTTTAATTGAACGAAATATCGAGAATCTACCTTCTGGTTTAACTATGACTTAACAGTTTTTCTATCCTGTTTCACGGATGACTTTTCTTCTCGCGTACGTCAGATGTGACAGCCAGTGCAGCGCCGCGTGCAGAAGTGTTGCGGCGACGAGGGACCCCGTGGCGTTTGGATCGGAAGATTCGAGTTCAGAATTCCAATCGATGGCGTCAAGCGTTTGTGAAATAGCGACAAAAACGGCGTTCTTGAAATCGAGAAAAAAGGATGCCGGCTTCAGTCACAACTTCAGAGATTTCAAGCGAAAGCAGCAGTGCCGGGTGGTGAGGAACAAGCTTAAACAGAGGCGCAGGAGTCAGTTCAATCGTAGCCAATTGGGATTTTAAAACGTATCCTACAATGAAAGAAAATTTAGGCCAATAGTAATTACGATAGGAAAAGTTGTGAAAATTATTCATTTCCACAAAGACAGCGAATCAAAACTAAAACACGGAAAGTCTAAGCGCAGATTCAATCTCACATTTATTGATAGATAGATCGTCCACAGTAAACGAAAATTACCGAGTTCGGTAATTTTTTTACCGAAATCCTAACATGTGTAAATCGGTAAACTGTTCGGTATTTTTTTCGGTAAAAAATAAACGTACATCGGTAAATAATGAATCGATTTACCGATGTTCGTTTATTTTTTACCGAAAAAAATACCGAACAGTTTACCGATTTACACATGTTAGGATTTCGGTAAAAAAATTACCGAACTCGGTAATTTTCGTTTACTGTGTCGGCTTCAGCCTTTTATCTTTAATGGTATTTACAATATTTTTATGAAAAAAACTAACTCAAGTCTTTTTCGGATTTGTTCTCTGGACGTATTCAGCTTTATAACGTTAGCTCGTGCATTGTAGGGCGCCATCATTCTGAACTCTTTCAATTCTATTATTGTCCGGAGCAGTTGTTTTCAAGACAATAATCGTGCTATGTTGCTCATTTTCCTAGAAAAGTAGATCACGCTGCATTCTGAGGCATTGATTTTCAAATCGAAATGGCTCCAACACTCAGAAAATGTGTTAAGCGCATTTTGTAGAACCATACAATCCTTGGGTTACCAAACAGGAAGGAACATTTTCTAATCATCTATGTACGTAGATCAGCACAAACACGGCACGCAGCACTGCGTTCATTACAGTAATAAAAAGTAGAGGTCCCAAGTGATTTCCTTGTGGAACGCCGCTGGAATACACTGGTTCCACAAGTTTTCGAGACTTTTCAATAGCACCCACACACTTTTTAAGAAACGAATTTGGAATTAGATCTTCCAACCCCATTTTTACTTGGGATATTTACAAAAGTCAGACCAACAGACGTTTATAAGCAATGTGAGCATTTTGATTTCTTATTCGGTATCTTTTTCCCAACGGATTTCAAATACGAAAAGTTAACGTTTAATTTTCAGTTAAAAGAAGATTTATGTGCATTGCCATTGAGAATCCAAACATTGAAGTATAAAATCAGATTAACGCTGGCTTATAAAAATTAAATAAGCAATATTATTTAAGCCTTAGTTAAGGCGCTTTTGGAAATCTTTTTCTCCTGTGTCTAATAGGTTACTTGCAAATTTTTAAGCAAAAATGCAATATTTTCGGACTATCACTAAATATTTTTGAATGTACGTTGTAATTTCAAATCCCACATTTTATCGAACGTTGCAGCGATCAAACGGAACAACCATCAGGATTCGAATTCGTTAGCAACACGTGGCGCATGCGCTTCTTCCCAGCCAGACTCGCCACAAGAGCGTTTTAAAAGTTCGGGCGCTCTCCGGAAGAACGAAGTTTATGGTTTTTATTTACTTCTGTCCTAGCCTCAGCCATTGATTGGCATTGTAGGCGTACCTATAAGATCCGATGCCACTTGTGGATCCTGTTCCATTCTCGGTCAAGTCAAAGTTCGCGAAGGACGTTCGTCATTGCGGGTGCTGCCTCGATTCCTCCCGGCGACAGCGGTCATATTGGTGCGACTTCTGTGTTTTGTGTCCGTCCTGTTGTGGGACGAAGAACGACGACGTGTTAGTAAGTGAAGTGTAAACATAGCCGGACAGAATTAGTGTCCTTTCGTCGGTGTGATCGACACTTCTTCTTAACCTGGAAGTGCATTCGCATCAACTTGAAAGTCTTCTCCACAGGTAAGCCAGTTGTAATTACAAATGTCGGACGAACGTCTGATGATTCCACCAAGGTATAAAAATAAATATATCTAGGCTGGCAAAAGGCCTAGACAAGAGAAAAATCGATTTCTAAAATCGTTTCTCGTCGAACGACGACATCACCACCTTTCGTCGTCGTAAAGTACCTACTTAGCGATTTGCCTAACTGCAGGCGGTCTTCTGAGAAGTGTGCGGAGTAGCAATTGTTTTGGGTATTTCGCAACAACAATCAACCGAACCCTAGGAAAAAAACTGTGATGCTGTTTTGTCGCTCGAGAATATTCGAGTGTTTTTTATATTTCCAGGAATTGGAAAAATCCGTAAAAATCTGATGAGACTGTTATAAGTTGTTATGCTTCATTTATCTAAACTTGTAGGACTGAATTATTTTTAAAACAACAATTTTTTAAGTATTGTCAACTAATGCCTGACTAAGGTAAGGAGTTCAATTAAAAAAATCATCGCAAATTTTAGGTTTATTTAGAACGATTCGCTTCCAGTTGTACCAAAGTTTTGGGATTTAAATTGGGTACTTTTGTCTATATACCGAGAACAGGAGCAGTTAGAGCCGATGGATCAAAGCTTTGAGCAAGATTCTGTAATCAGTGCAACTTTGAAGAATTCAAATCGTTCTAATTATAACGTCCCTCGGAAATTCGACCTACTGAGAACCACTTAAACAGTGATTAGTAGATAATCATTGCGTGAGCTTGTTTCTGCCATTACTGATCGCAAATGCCTGCATTTATGCCAAATACCTACTCTACATATGTGTAAGATTTTATAGAAACGAGACTAACAGCCTTTGTATGAACAACGTTTACTCTTCTGAAGGTTTAATGAATAAATTGTAATGACTAGGGCATTCGCTAAACTAAATTGTCACTATATTGGTTTATTTCATTCATTTATAATAAAAATCAATATGTCAAAATTCAGTTACTTTATCAATAGACGAACATGGACCTTGTGCTTATATTCTGGTTTAAAACATTTTAAACAAAATGGAGGTGTTTTCGAAAATTGAATTTTTTTAACGTTTTCTGCGTTCATAAGTTCATCATATTATTAAAGGTTAGCAACAAATCTATCCCGCTAATAAGTTAAAGAAAAAAAATAGAACAAAACCAAAAGTAGTTCATACCTACTGACTTTAATGTGTGCTGCACGGCTATTACCCAAAACACAAACACGCAAAGCGCAAAACTAAAGCTAAATATTACAATAATTTACTTCCACAAGACATTTCTTGAAACCTAAACTAGTTTAACATTATATATAAATACCCACGGGCCCATTTCCTACTTTAAAGACAAACATCTGACAGCCAAACACACAACAATCATATCACAGCTCGGTTTCTTCAGGTATCACGGAATTATCACAGAAATATCTGGAATTCTGGCCACCAGCGTTGCCAGATTGTAAACCGCTCAAATCCGTAGGTTTGATGAAAAACAAGAAATGTGCTGATTTTGGTAAAATGAAACATGATGACCTTTTTTATGGCCGGCAGGTAGAATTTTCGTTTATCCGCAAAATCTCTATAATTTTTTCGATAATCCGTAGAAAATACTGAAAATCTTCGTAGATTTGACGTATGCTTCCGAGTGGATTTGTTCCAGCTTGGCCATGTAACGGTTGATCGGCTCACAAAAAGAGATTCCGGATACCTAACAACGACCCATTAAGGTTCGTTGTCTTCTTCCAAACAAAACTTTCGCCTTCAGTCAGATGATAAATTGTGTTTGGATTAAAAAGTGGTCAGACTAAATTGCGTGTAAATCGAGTATTTGATTGTTAAAAAAATTTAAGTACCGTAAAACGGGGTAACATTGATCACCGGGGTAACTTTGACCAACATGAAACTTTTCCACATTATCATCAATAGCTCAGTCTATAGTTTGAATTCTTGAAAACTGTTTTCTACGTTTGAAAGCCTATTAATTGAGTATCAAATAGACAAAATTTGGTTTGTATTTGAATTTTTTTTCTGTTAGTAAAAAATCTAATTTCAAAATCTTAAAATATCTATTTTTTCAAGGCTCGCAAACAAACAGCTCTCCTGATGATCCCAACAAGCTTTTAGAAGCAAACGGGTTGTTTAAGGTGAAAGAACAACTTCTTTTCTTTGTATATGAACAGTTATAGTGCTATTTTTATAGTCATTTAATGATATATATTTGATATTTAAAAAATAAGGACATTTTCCAAGAGTAAGCCCGTATTGGAAAAATGGATAGGAACCCTATCAAATCGTTAACTTTGAAGAGAAAAATGAAAATGGAAATAGTGGGAGGGCCTAGGGGAATGTGTGAAGGTAAAATTTAATTTGTATTTTGAAGCTCTAACTATTTTGCAATTATAATTATTTTTGCCCCTAAATGTAGGCAGCATATTAGTTCTTTCTTCGATAATAACTATTTTTGAAATAAAACGTTAAAAATCAGAGTTAAATTGATAGACTAGCATTTTTAAATATTATGAAAGTGTTTTGTATCCTTTATGATCAAGAAAACGCATTAAAACCGTCAGAATAAAGGCTGATCAATGTCACCCCAAAGCATCAAATTCTGAACAGCGACGAAAACGATTTTTTAATCAAATTTAAAGAGGTCCAATAAATTTCTGCATCCATGTTTTACGTTCATAGGAGTCCAGTACTGGTTTTAAAAATATAAAACATGTCACATTTCCCTTAACAGAAAAAATAATCGAAAAATATTGAAACAAGTGATCAATATTACCCCGGATTACGGTATCTTTTATTTTGAAGTTCAATATGCATAAAAGACGGAAAAAAAATTCTCAGTTAAGATTCCGGTTGACTTAGTCCAAATTAGCGAGCCTTTCGTTTGACGCCTGCCATCAGATTTTGTACAGTCCCCTTATTCACTTTTTTTGTCGCAGAACGCCAAGTTGCTTTGAACTGCTTCTTGCTTGTTCTTGTTTTTTGGGTCTTCTTAAGGTTCTGTTTAAAGGGGGGGGGGGGTAGGGTCTAAAATTTTCAAAAAAACGATTTTTTTATTTTTTTATTTTCTTATTGTAAAACATTTCAAGAATGTTGTGTCAAATTTTCAAGTCAATTGAAGCAAAACTGTAGAAGTTATAGGCCTTTATCTCCTCCTATCTAATACTGCAAGAAAGCAAGAGCAGAAACTTCAAACGCGTTTTTCTCGAAAGCACATTTTTAAAGTCCGTGGACATCGTCATTTGAAAACTGCTTATCCGATTCTTTTCAAATTTGGAACATATTTTCTATACATAAAATACCAGACCCCAACGTTTTTCTTTTTTGATTTTTTTCTTTTGGGGAGATTTTAGAGGTGAAAAATGACGGATTTTAAGTGAAAAATCGTAGTTTTTACTTCAAACAGCCAAGAAAATTTCATAAAAATATTTTAACGTTAAATAAAAACGTTGGGGTCCAGAAAAACATCTATTAAAAATATTTTGCTCTGATTTTTTGACTTCAGATGATTCTGTGCTGAGATACAGTGTCCACCGCAAATCCTGTTTTCTAAAAGGCATCCTCGAAAATGCTCCGTCACCGGCTCATTTTTCAATATTTTTCTACGAAAAAATTACTAAATGTTCTTTTAACAATGCTTTGTATAATGCAAAAAAATTGAATACATTTGTTTGAACGATAGCTCCAGAAAAAATTCGTGAAAATGGTGTTTTTTTATACCCGTTAGACCCTACCCCCCCCCTTAACTATCGCCCAATATTTTCGGATTACGCGAAGTTCTGTAGTGTTGGGAGGGTTCTCATCCTTGGGTACAACCTGAATGTTGTTAGCGGCATACCACTCCAGGGCCTTTTTTCATAATGGCAGGATGCATAATCCGGCCAAAACAGCACAGACAAGTCATGTTTCTTCAGGAAAGGCAGCAAACGCTTTTGAAGGCACTCTTTCACGTAAATTTCCTGATTGATGGTTGCAACAAAAATGTAGCTTTTCAAGCAACTGGTACAGATAGCTTGCCAAACGAGATATTTCTTAGCACACTTTGATAGTTTAATATGCTTGAAAATATCTGCCACCTTTCCCCTTCCGGTCGAAGGGGAAAGGTGGCAGGTGTAAAATATTCTTGTCCCGGGAGCTGTCTGAAGCCTGCCTTGGCGTAGGTTTCGTCGTCCATTACCACGCAATCAAACTTTGTCAACAATATCGTATACAGCTTCCAAGATCTTGTGCTTGCCGTAAGGTTTTGCTTTTCATTGCGATTAGCAGTCCCTATCTTCTTATAGGTCGATAGTTCAGATCGTTTTTAAGCTTCATGCACGGTTGTAGACGATATTCCCAACTTATTGGCGACATCTCGACCGGAGAGATTGGAGTTTCGCTTGAAAGTGCTAGCCACTCTTCTGTTCGTCACTGCGGCTCCCGGATTTCGATTTCTCCCAGATCCCGGCTTTCTAGTTGTTGAAATACGTTCCCCGAATACTTTTATTACTTTGGATTTTTATGACGCATGTAGGTTAGAGTGCCCCAAATGACCCGACTTTTGAAAAAGTCATGTGCTGCAGGCTAAAATTAATCCTAAAGCATGGATCACGCAAAATCTGGACGCATTAAAAAGGGTCTATCTCGGAGCTATGTAAACGAAATAAAAATGTTTTGTACTCAAAATGTAGGATTTTATTGCACTTTAAAGGAAAAATAATAAAAAAATTATTCAGATGTTGTTTTGATGAAATTTCGAATTTTTCGTCGAGTACCACTCATCATAGTTTGGACACCCTATTCGCTGATCTCATCGGCCATTTTGTTCCACAATATCTTCATCTCTGTTGCATCTCGAGTCGTCTTACCATCCTTCTTCATCTTCTGCTTGACAATTGCCCAAAATTTTTCGATTGGGCGGAATTAAGGGCAGTTGGGTGGGTCGATGTCCTTTTCGACAAAATCCACCCGTTGGCCCGATACCACTTTAGTACTTCTTTGCTGTAGTGGCAGCATGCGCGGTCCTATGGGGGGGGTGATCGGGATGATCACCCCCCCCCCCCCCAAGCGGCAAAAAACCGTTACGAAATACTCGCAAACGCTGGATTTTATATAAAAACTAAGAACTTTTTCTAGTAGGTGTACTTTCGAATTCTCAAATTTTTCCACTCCGTGGGGGTGTTTGTTCAATAATAGAATATAATAACCACTTAATAGCTTAAAATTGGAAAAAGTCGGTCCGCCATACTAAAACAGCTGTAACTTGCAATTCCCTGTAACGATTTTCACCAAATAACTTTTGTTGAGATACTTACAGCGTTGAATTAGAATTTGCTGACCATATACGCTACCGGCCATAAGATTGGGATCACCCCCTCAAAAACAAGAAAATTTGTTTGGTCATATTTCAGTCATGACATATTGCATTTATTTTGATCTCATTCTTAAGTCGATGATCAAAACCTTTTTCGTATGTTTTTAGCAAAATGTATATGTTAACTGAATATGACTTAAAATTTGCTTAAATATGGAAAATTTCCAAAAAATCGCACTTTATATTTCAACCCGATCAATTCAGGATTGACTGCTCCGAATTTAAACATTCGAGTTGCTTTTGGATTTAACAACACATTTTTTTAAATTTTGTGCTAAAAATTTGCATAGCGCTTTGAACAGATAAAATGGCTACTTAAGTTATCGATCAAAAGTTTGGGCTCACCTCTCAGTATGGTGTATTGGCAAAAAGCTTGGGATCATGCGAAACATGCAACTGAATTTCGTGCGTAGGTATCTCTGTCATCAAACAACGTATTGCTAATGGGATAAGTTATCTTTAATGCTCATGAGTTTTATTCGCTTTTTGGATATTTAGTGAAAATGTTTTTTTCAGGCTAACTTCGTTAAAACTTTAGCTATAGTTTGATCATTTTTTGATAATGTTCACCAAATAGTCGTTGTTCAATAAATACCTGCAAACTTGTTTCGACCATAACTTTGTTATCTTACAAGTTATCGCAGATCGGTTTAGCTCCATGTTTGATGGATCAACATATCTCGATCCTTTTAAGAAGTAAAAATGATTTGAGCCTTTAAGTGTTAAATTACGTTTGGGGCCGTTCAGATACCACGTGGACGGAAAAATGAGATTTTTACCCCCTTCTCCCTCTTCGTGCACAAATGTGGACATTTGGCAACTCCCACCCTCCTCCTCCAGGTGTCCACCTGAACAGATTCGATTTTTGTTGCCTACACATCTAATACTACATTTCCATTTCTTGGTTTATTTTTCATTGAAAGCTCCGATTTTACAGAATGCGTCTCAATTTGAGATTCTCAAAAGCCCATATTTTTTTCTGAATTTAAGATATCGAAACGGTCTCGACAATTTGAATTAAAAAGATGCATATAAATTTCAGATTTTTTTAAAATATTTATTCTATTCATTTAGGAACGTTTGTGAAAAAAATTGCTTTGATTGTATTTGCTTCAACGTTGCAAAAATGGTCGATTTTGATTTATTGATAAAAACGATATTTCATAATTCAAACTATATTTGGTAATTTTTCAGATATTTAGAATTTTAATTTACACACTTTTACGTTTGAAAAAGAAATAAAAATTTTAGACAAATATATGGAAAATGGCCAAACACTTCAAATTGAAAACGTGTTTTCTCGAAATAAGTTACTTTTTTAAAATAAATTAATTATTATTCTTTCCAAGGCTTATTTACTGTAATATTTTACGTCTTTCATATGCTTTTATGCACTTATACCTCTTTGGCTCGAAGGGCCTCCAAAATTTTGAGCCGATATCACAATTAAACAATTTTAATAATGATCAATAGTTTTTATAAATAAAATCCATTCTTTAAATTAAAACTTTCAAAATTAAGTTTATTAAATAAGAAATGGTTACGATTAAGTTGTTCTGAGACCAAATTATGATTAAAATTAAAAAATAAATTAAAATTTCAACTATGGGGATTTTATGGTAATGAAAAATTACATTAAAAATGTAAAGCTGAGATTAGGTTGAAATTTGATATCAGTTATGCTTCAAATTCTATACAAAGCACGAAAAAAATGTGTTTTCAGCTACGTTGATCAGTTTTCAATGCAAAAAGTGAAATATATTTTCATTAATTCTATCATCACTTTTAAAATGTTACTCACAATGATATTTTTTGCAGAATATTCGGTGAAGCAGACGGTACGTTTGAACATATTTAAAGCTTATTTACGATTTACGATTTACGATTTACGTTTCACCGAATACTTGAAAAGGGCCAATAGTTGGTATTCGGCCGTTCGCAGTATTCGGTACATTTCTAATGATATCTATTCAATTTTCGTAAAATACTGAAAATACTTCTTCTGAAACTAGAGGTGATAGATAAAATCTGAAATCGAGGTCAGAAATTTCTTTACAAAATCAGTTTTTAAAGCATAGGTTCCAAAAATTTGCTAAGTTTTAATTTTTCCCAGATGAGATAAAACTCTTCCGTCATCTCCGACTATTTTCTCGGAAGCAAGGCAATCGCTCAAGTTGAACATTCGGAAGAGTTTTTTTCTCTAATTTTTGACCTACAAGGCTGGATTTCAGGACTCACACCAAATATATCGCCGACACTATTTTTATCTCAACAACACAATAATATTTAAAATTTTTAGTAGAAATCCAGCTTAATAATTCAGGGTAAAAAGTCCACTCTGAATCTGAAGGCATGGCCGTAGGAACGGGGGGGGTTTTGGGGGTTAAACCCCCCCCATGAGGATCCAAAACAGAAAACGAAGTATTCTACATTCAAAATTTTAAATTCAGATCCAAATTATGACAATAGAGTAAGGTGAATCAAGAATAACAATCAAGACTTAAAACTAATGCCAAAACCTCAAAAATACATCCCAAGTCTAAAATTCTGCTAAACTTTTTCAAAATTTTCTCACTTTTTCATCGAAATTCAGATCTTAACATTATATTCCGAATTAAATTAAACCCATTTCAGAGGTTCTGATTCCATAATTCCCATAACCAAATTGTATTCCTATTTTCGTATTTCGGATTCTGTATCCTGTTCAGGATACCTGATTTTTCAGTTCGAATAATCATAAGAAATTAGAAATGAAAAGCTGCTTTGATATCCTGGTTCAAATTTGGTTTTGCATTTCATATCAAATTTAAATCATGTCTTCGGAGATCATATACATTTTCAATATTTTGATAATAGTTTTCCGAATATGAAAAAAAAGTTTTATATTTAAATTCAAAGTTCTTAAACTTAAATTTTACACAAAATTCAAAAATTGAAGCTTCGAAATGGCAAACCAAAATTGAAAACTCAGATTCTGATCTTTGTAAATTCATATTTTAATTCTGATTCACAATACAGATTTAAAAAAAATTGTTTGAACAATGAATTTAGATTAAACCTGAATTTCAAAATTCAAATAAGATTCATGAATTAGGGCGCCAAAGCTTGGCTCATAAAATTCTGATCGGAAATAAGATTCGGAATTCGTATTTTTTGAATATTCAAAAATCGTAAGTAAATTCGGTATCAGGCTGAAAGTGCAAGTTTTGAATTCAGGTTCAGAATTCAGATTCAGAATGCGGCTTTAAAATTTAGAAAAATTATCAAATTACAATCAACATAAATTGTTGGGGAATTTAAGAGATCATGAACTTAACATATTGCGGACCAAATACGAGATATTTCGTTGTTTCGCTTGCCAACAGTGTGCTACACTTCGAAGTGTAACTCGAATGAACTGAATTTGAATGTTAAACTTTATTCGACAAAATTGACCAAAACATTTGCCGTAACTTAAAAATGCTAATTTTTTTAAATTAAATCCACAACTCCAGGGATTTCTCAGATATAGAATGCCGAATTTCGGAATGTCTCGTCATACATTTATTCGCGATCCTTGATGTGTTAAGATTGCTCGTCGGTTCAATTTCCAGGTTTCAATTTTTCTAAAGAAAATTAATTTGTAAACACAATTCAGCTGAAAATTACAAATAAAAGGTAGAATTTCAATTCTTTGTTTTCTCCGAAAATCTTAAATTTTATCTATAAAAAATTATCACTGGATTTTCTCTATGGAATTGATTCGATTATGAAAAATATTTTCTTTTAACATCTTCACCTTAAAAATCTGCACAAAATTCTGTAGAATGAGGTTTTATGATTAGATTCATAACGTTTAAATTATGCTTTTTAATGGAGCATACTAGCGGAAGCGAAAAACAATAATAATAAAAAATTGCAGTTAATGTTGCACTTTTATACTAAAATCATTAATTTGGTGCATCAAGAACATTTGAAGGGGAAATCTGAGAATTATAATCCCTTACTGATATTTATTAAATGAAAATTCAATTTATTTTCATCAAAGGTTAAAATCTTTGAACTTGCAAAACAGTTTTGAATATTGGGCTTGTTTGATTTAAATATAGAATAAGTTTTTTTTTGAAAAAAGGAAGATTCTCCCGAAAAGCTTATTTTATGCCCAAATCAACTAAGTTTGATCTACCAAACTCTTAAACAAGTTCAAAGATTATAACCTACGATGAAACGAATTTAGCTCACCTTTTAGGTTTAGGACCAATTTTCTAAAGTTACGATTTAATACGAAAACTTTAAATGTCAAAGTGCTTAAAAATGAATTATCATAAAACTACAAACATGATTTGTTTTCCTTTTCTGTATTCGTTGGGCAATAAATCATAGGTAAAAATCAGTCACCAAAACCCCCCCCATGAGTCGGTTCTTCCTACGGCCCTGTCTGAAGGTTATTTCAATTGCAATGTATTATGAATTTCACTAAAATATTGAAATAGTATTAACTTTCAGAAATTATTTCTTTATTCAATATGTTTTGATTTCATTCAAACATTACAAAAAAAGTTTGAAAATATTGAGAGCATGAAAAAAACATACGACTTTTTCCTTTTTTCATAAATAGTTCGTTGCAAATTAGTTACTTTTTCTTTGGACTCTGTTCCAACTAAATTAAAAATCTTGTATGAGAGCTTGAAATTCAAGAAAAAACAAATAAATATGAAGTTCCAAAAGCTTCATACCTAAGTATATGATTTTGATGATCTTATTTAGAATTAAATTTATATTTAAATATTGAAGAATATGACAAATAATTAATAATAATTCGATACTTTCGATCAACAATTCAGCAAAATACTCCAGAAAATAATTAATTATTCAGTTTTTAATTCATAGCAATTATTAGCAAACTCTTTTCTCAAATAATTGTTTTTGAATCGTTGCAAAATGAAAATAATTAAAAATTTTGTGAGGGTCTTACCCTGATATGAAGATTCTCAGTAAAAATACTGTGGATAACTTGAAGATTTTTTTTTGACATTTTCTTCTACAAAAATGTGTGTTTAATTTTCATTTGTGAGATGACATTTACCTATATCGGAAAATTCTTTCAAGAATTCTTATAGTTATAATTTTTAAACTGTCAAATGTAAAAATTACGAAAATTACCTTTTTATCAACACTTTTTTGCAGTGAACATCTAAGATTCGCAGATTGTTTTATAAAAGGTTATCGAAATAAGTATATTTAGGAAATTTGTTAAAAGTTTCTACTATTTTTAAATTGCGACCCAGAGATGGGTCTTGACTCAAACATTCAGTCAGCGAAACTTTTTTTGTAGAGAAATGAATCCAATTTAGATGAAATTTCAGGGACTAGATAAGAGAAAATCGATGTTGAAAAACATGCGAAAAAAAAAATTCGCCTTGTCTCCCGGTGAGACTTGAACCCACATCTTGCGCCTCTCCGGGGCCCATGTATTAACATTCTACTACAGGAGACCAACCTGGCGTATGGTGGGTCTCCTGTAGTAGAATGTTAATACATGGGCCCCGGAGAGGCGCAAGATGTGGGTTCAAGTCTCACCGGGAGACAAGGCGAATTTTTTTTTTCGCATGTTTTTCAACTTCGATTTTCTCTTATCTAGTCCCTGAAATTTCATCTAAGTTGGATTCATTTCTCTACAAAAAAAGTTTCTACTATTTTTCTTCAATTTCAAATTTTTCAAATTACAAATCTACAAATTAACAAAGCTACAAAATACAAGTATTATTTGCAACTGCAAACCCATCGCCCCCCCTCCTCCATCATCCACTCTGTTTCTGAAAATAAACGTTTTTTCGTCAAATATTTACTTATTGGCTGATTTTTGAAAATTTGGAAAATCACTTCGTTAGAACCTTGTTGTATAACTTCCGGGCCGTCCTTTGGCTTCTACATTCTTCTTCAATGTCCGGTTTGATTGCTTACTGGCCCGATAAGATCGTATTCCTTCGCGCAGATGAATCCTTCTGGCGGTGCACCGGTCGGCATTGAATTTCTTGGCGATATCATAGTCCGACTGCCCTGGGTTTACCTTGATCGTTCTCAACACCTTCAAATGCAGTTTCCGATCCTAAGATCCACTATAACGCTTGGTATGAACCTGCCGATCGATATTATGCATCTCACGGAAACGTTTGAGAACTCTGCACACGGTTGATTTGACCATCTTTACAGATTTTGCGATTTTTGAACCCGCGTCTGGTTTTACGTGAGTGTCCAAATTAATCTTCGTCTTACGGCTTCCATCCCTTGCAACTTTTTTGGAACAAAACGATTCATAATAAAATTTTCAGCACTGATAGAGGAAACATTTACGAACAAAGTACTATCAAAACATTCCAGATCCGACAACTAGGAGCGCTATGGTATAATGAACAGTGCGTCCAGATTTTGGATGATCCATGCTTTAGGCCTAATGCAAGATCTCATCCCAAATTTGGGCCAGATCGGATCACGGCAAGGAGTCGCTCAACGGCCCTCAAACTTGTATGGGATTTTGAGACGTTTTGTTGGGGAGAAACATGAAAAACCAGTTTTTCATGGATAACTTTGATTTCTTTTGGTCGATTTCTTTTTACAACGGGTTTTCTTAAAGCACAAGTTATGACAAATATTTTATCAGAAGTCTTCAAATCGATTCGAATTAAAATAAAAAAGTTTTTAAATTTTTTTTAAACTTCTATTTTGTTCGAAGAATTCTGACCTGGGTTTGTTTCTTCACATAAAAGCTAAAAAGAAAAAGTTCTAAACAACTCTAAGCAGTGGGCATATTAAAGCAGATGCGATCGTTTATCATTCTGAAACAATCTTCCCTCGCCGTTCGTTATTGGGGAAGACTCCGGAGGAAACATTGAAGTTGCATCGTTTGTTTATGCAATCACTGATGTCACAAATGCACACAGGACAAAACAAAACAACAAAAAATCACATAACATCATCACTGCTTTTAAAAATACGGTTATCTAAATTTCAAATAAGGCTGACGAATAAAACGTCATTATACATGCCACATTTGGATGTACAGTTCTTGTTCGGTAAAAAGGGTTAAGGTTTTCTTCCATAATCTGTGCACTTTTATACATAAGTTTGTCGGGGAATATATAAGTTAGACACTCACTATTCAGAAAGGCTGATTGAAATTTTCCTTGGCAATTCTGATACTTTCAAGAACTTTCTTCTCTTTTCCATTAAGAAATTTAATGGATTAATCATTAATTATTCAAGAGCATGGTTTTTTGTTAAATTTCTATTGATATCAGAATGTTTTTCTTAGGTTCGAGCTATAAAATTTCATCGTGACCTATAAGGAATGAAAGCTATTTCCAAACAACCAAATTGTTTCAGACAAGTTTCTTTGAAAACTTTAACGTCTCATTCATTCATATGCATTCGCATCGATAACTGCCAGGTTTCATTCAACTTCCGAACCAAACTGCACAAACGGATTATTCAATCGAGCCACGTGATCGACCGGGTGCTGTTGCTGCTGTCAGGGCACCGGCGCAAAGACGTTGTTGCCGCCATCCAGCCAGGTTTCAATTTACCGCAAGTGAAACGACAACCCCAGACAAAATGATACCTCTGTCTCACCCCATCATTACCTGTCGTTACCGGTAGTAACGGTTTCGTCCCTTTTTCGTCTATATTTTCCGTTCTCATTTCCCTACTAACCGATTTTGTAACAACTTTCTAAGGTTTCATCGGGTGGTTTTCTTTATTCTTAAACAGAGACAGGGAGCCCGTAATCACAGACTAGCAGACGTAGCCCGTAGAAGGGTTTGAGAGGAGAAACCGTTTTATATAACAGGCGAGGACCACAAGCTGCGGGGTACTTACACATGTCACCAAAAAATCTTGCGGCAATAGGAACATTTATTTTGAAGTGTTACGTCTGCCACACAGTGGTCCAAATCCTTAAAAAGCTGGCAAAAAGTCTTTTTTACAAGTAGATGTTTTTTATTCTCTGCGTTTTGATTCATATTCTGCAAAAATTCAACAATACAAATACGCAGGAAATGAAATTTTAAGTTATTTCGTAAAAGCGTAGCATTATAATTGTCAGTGAAGAATTCAATTTTTCTTTCGAATTTTCATCAAAATGATACACATGTTGTTCTTGAGCTGGAACAAAAGTTTGTCTAAATTTTGAACCGAATTATTTTTTGTTAATCAAAACATAATTTTTCAATCACTTTAAGTTATTATTTGGATAAAAATATCGTTACAGAGATTTTTAATAGATTTAAAAAGGAAAAAAAATAAACAAATTTTATCAATACTTCAAATTTAAACAGTCTTTAAAAAAAACTCCACATAACTCCACTCGGAAATTATGCAAGACGTGTTGCTACATGTTCTAACTACACAATATAGCAATTTGGGCTGCCTTTTTTTGCCATTTTGGGAGAACGGTAGTAAATAGTGGGAGAATATCTAAAATCAAATTTTAAAAATTTAAGAACCCAGTAGCAATACCACAATTAATTTTTACCATACATTTTATTTCTAATTTTCAGAGAAGGAATAATTCTGGTTTTGTTATTTAAATTTTCATCAAAATGAAATTTGAAGGAGATTGATTTTTTTGTATTAAAATACATTGAAAATATAGAGGATAGAAAAGAGATTGAAAGTCTTAATCGTTGTTTTTTGATATTTCATTGTATGAGTTAAACAAATTTTTTCCAAATCAATTCTTTATTCAACGGCCAGAGGAGTATTTACAGCATCTGGAAAAGTATTTTTAACATCCAGTTGTTAGTTTGCAAATGATGAATATAAAATATCTCCTGTTAAAAGAAATCTATGAAACAAGTCACTCATCGTAGCTTCTCGGGAACAGGAGCAGATTCTTCGAAAGACTTTTTTGGACGACCTGTTTTTTTCGTGATATTATTACTACTGGACAATACGAATTTTTCTTGTCCATTAAGCCACTAAAAATTTAGTTTTTCAAAAGTTGGGCGATACCGTTTACTTCTCTCCCAACGAGTCAAAAACTTTGCAAAAAATGCATAAAGGACATTTTTTCTTTCAGGTTAAGTTTTGGTAGTTCATTGTCAGACATTTCTTCAGCTGAAACGTTTTCAACATACCGTATCAAAAATTCCCTTTGAACCATTCTTTTCTTGTTGATGTTGTCAAAAACCACTCCACAGAGCAGAGAACGGCGAATCGATATCATGATCTGCTGAAAAATAAACAGAATAATCACAGGGATTGATGTAATAAATCAATAGGTACTTACTATTGAATCTTTTCTAAATTTTTTTTTCCCAAATAAAACACCTTCAAAACGCTTTCTTTTGTTATTAAAACTGAACAAAACTGGATTATTGATACAAAAAAAGGCAAATCGTTTTCCATATAAGAGTAGAGTAAACACGTGGCACCTTTATGCGATGGCAGATCGAATTGAACTGTATTATACTAACTAGGCTCACAACACATAAGTGATTTCATCTTCATAACCTCACTTTAATGTTGGCATTGTTCTAAAACGAACTGTTTGTGTATTTGTGAAATTGCCAGATAATTTGGACAAAGTTGTTTCTGCGAGTGCATTGATTGTTGAACAGCAACTGGATTTTATTTTCAATTTTTCAAATTTGATTTTAGATATTCTCCCACTGTTTACTACCGTTCTCCCAAAATGGCAAAAAAAGGCAGCCCAAATTGCTATATTGTGTAGTTAGAACATGTAGCAACACGTCTTGCATAATTTCCGAGTGGAGTTATGTGGAGTTTTTTTTTAAAGACTGTTTAAATTTGAAGTGTTGATAAAATTTGTTTATTTTTTTCCTTTTTAAATCGATAAAAAATCTCTGTAACGATATTTTTATCCAAATAATAACTTAAAGTGATTGAAAATTATGTTTTGATTGACAAAAAATAATTCGGTTCAAAATTTAGACAAACTTTTGTTCCAGCTCAAGTACAACATGTGTATCATTTTGATGAAAATTCGAAAGAAAAATTGAATTCTTCACTGACAAATATATTGCTACGCTTTTACAAAATAACTTATAATTTCAACTCATGCGTATTTGTATTGTTGAATTTTTGCAGAATATGAATCAAAACGCAGAGAATAAAAAACATTTACTTGTAAAAAAGACTTTTTGCCAGCTTTTTAAGGATTTGGACCACTGTGTGCCAGTTTGCCTGTTGAGCTTTTGTAAATAAAAGTCGATGGTTTATTATGTAACCTTAAGACTTTTTGAGCCCACAAAGATAGAATACTCATAGTTAGGTTTAATTGCCGAACTCATACGGGGAGACAGTAAACGCCTTTGGGTTTACGTATGCGTATGCCCAATCACACTTTAGGCGTTTATCACTTCATTAGTAGGGTTGATGTTCCTAATTCGGCATGTGTGCCTAATGTTAACATACCGTTTGATTTCGACTGTTTGTGACGTCATTTTCGACGAATCACAACTACAAAACAATTGATTATGTATCGGATCAACTGAACTTTAATCATACATACAATTTAGTTTTCAAAATATCAAGATGAGATATTTTGTTATTCATTTTTCCATATTAAAATTAGATATAATTTAGTATTCGTAGGATGTTAAAATATCTAAATTATATCAAGAAGTCCATATAAGAATAAATAACGGACACGCAGCGTGAGGCAGCTGATGTTTTTTTTTTTTTAATTTGTCCATTGTGTTTGTAAGACCGCCATAAGTATACGAGATGAGATACGACTGAGAGTTGCGCGTGTCCAACGGCCAGAGGAGAAAGTTGGATGTCACACCCAGATGATCGAGCCATCTACCAAAGCTGCGGCAACACACACAAGCTTGGAACAGCTTTTATAGTGATGGGAAAGATGCAAAAGCGCGTGATCGGGTGATGGCCGATCAACCCACGAATGTGCAGGTTGAGGATCAAGGGCCGCTTATTCAACATCAGCATCATCAACGTGCACAGCCCTCACCTAGGAAGTACGACGACGGAAGGTGACGACAAAGACGAATTTTACGCGCAGCTGGAGCTTGAATACGACCGTTGCCCAAAACATGATATCGTCATCGGGGATTTTAATGCTCAGGTCGGCCAGGAGGAGGAATTGAAACCGACAATTGGAAGGTTCAATGCGCACCAGCAGACTAATAGATTTCGCCGCCTCCAAACGAATGGCCGTACGTAGTACATTTTTTCAGCACCGCCTCCCACACAAGTACACCTTGAGATCACCGTACCAAACGCAACTTCTCGGACATCATCGACGTCATATCCAGCCGAGGCACCAAAATCGAGTCAGACCATTATCTGGTGATGGTGAAGATGCGCCCAAAACTCTCCGTAGTGAAAAACATACGAAACCGACGCTCGCCTCGGGTAATATCGCACGACTGAAGCAGCCTGAAGTCGCGGCAGACTACGCGCAATCGCACGAAGCAGCGCTGCCGGCAGAGGGCGAGCTTGACGAAGCCCCTCTCGAGGACTGTTGGCATACCATAAAGACAGCCATCAACGGTGCTGCGGAAAACGTCATCGGGCATGTGGAACGAACTCTACGGAACGACTGGTTCGACGAGGAGTGTAGGAGGGTGATGGACGAAGAGAATGCCGCGCGGGCGGCAGTATTGCCAAGAGGCCCCCGTCGAAATGTGAAAAATTACCGACAGCGAAAGAGTCAGCGAGTTCGTATTTTCCAGGAGAAAAAGCACCGGCTGGAGGATGAGGAGCTCGAGGAGCTGGAGCAGCTGCATCGTTCCCAAGAAACACGAAAGTTATATAAGAAATTCAACGCATCCCGCAAAGGCTTCATGCCGCAAGCCGAAATGTGCCGGTATAAGGACGGGGGCATCCTGACGGAAAGCCGTGAGGTGATCAAAAGGTGGAAGCCTCACCTCAACAGCGCACATGCAGGAGATCAAGACGGTGGGGGAAGGTACATCGCCGGTATAGTCAACGACGTAGAGGCCACTCGCAACGATGAGTGAAGTTAAGGATGCCATTCGCCAGCAACAAGTCGGCTGGGAAGGATGGCATCGCAGCTGAACTCATCAAAATGGGCCCGGATAAGTTGGCCGATTGCCTACTCCGGTTGATGGTCTGGATCTAGGAAACAGAACAGCTACCGGAAGAGTGGAAGGAGGGGGTAATATGCCCCATCTACAAGAAGGGCGACAAATTGGACTGTGAGAACTATCGAGCGATCACTGTCCTCAATATCGCCTACAAAGTGTTGTCCCGCAGATTCGCAAGCAAACAGATTCGTGAGAAGTCACCAGGCCGGCTTCATGGAGGGACGGTCATCGACGGACCAGATCTTCACATTACGGCAAATTATGGACGAGAACGGTTTTTCCGGGAAGCTGACCAGACTGATCAAGGCGACGATGGGTGGTAGGCAGCGCTGTGTGCGGATTTCGGGTGAATTGTCGAGTTCATTTGAATCTCGCAAGGGATTTCGACAAGGCGATGGTCTATCCTGCATGATGTTCAACATGACGCTAGAAGGTTTATTCGACGAGCGGTGGATGAAATGCGGGGTTTCGATTTTCAACAGATCCAGTCAACTTATCAGCTTTGCCGATGACATTGATATAGTCGGCAGAACATCTGCGGCGGTGGATGAGATCTATTGCAAACTGAAACGTGAAGCAAGAAGGATTGGGTTGATGATTAATACGTCCAAGACGAAGTACATGCTGGCCTGCGGATCCGAGATCGACCGAGCCCGCTTGCCCAGTAATAACAAGGTCACGATCGACGGCGACGAGCTGGAGATAGTCGAAGACTTTGTCTATCTCGGCTCACTGGTGACCGCAGACGATGACACCAGCCGTGAGATCCGGAGGCGAATTATCAGCGGAATTCGTGCCTACTATGGACTCCACAAGCAACTGCGGTCGAGAAGACTTAGCCCTCGCACGAAGTGTAACCTGTGTAAGACGCTAATTAGACCAGTTGTCCTTTACGAGCACAAGACATGGATATTGCTCGAGGAGGACCTGCGTACGCTAGGAGTATTCGAGCGACGAGTGTTAAGAACCATCTTTGGCGGCGAACCATCTTTGGCGGCGTACAGGAGAACGGAGTGTGGAGGCGAAGAATGAACCACGAGCTCACACGACTCTACATCGAAACCAGTATCCAGAAGATGGTAAAGGCTAACCGGATACGCTGGGTAGGACATGTTGCGAGAATGCCGGACGACTGTCCTGCAAAACAGGTGTTCGCTACGAATCCGGTAGGAACGAGCCGGGCAGAGGCGCAACGAGCGAGGTGATTAGACCAAGTGGAGCGGTTACCATGGACCGAGTGAATTTTTGGAATTATGTTCATGAAGTTATGTCGAGAGATGGTAAGAAAATAACATGAATAATAAATGCTTAGTTCCCTGTTTTACATCCAAAAGTCGAATTCCCGAACATCAATACGATTGCTGATCATTGTTTTCAGCTCAGCTTATGCGAAAAAATTTGTGATCATCAACGCTGATCACCTAAGCGGAGATCGGGTACCCAATCCCGGTGGATGCTTTGGTCGCATGCAGACCGAGAAGGTGACCGCACGCGTCTTTTTTCCAGGTCAGGGGCTGCGTGCAACAACAGCCGAGCGTCTGTTCTCCTGGTCAGGGGTGGCTCAAACAGCGTCTGTCTCGCAGCGAGCGGCTGAATTTTATTAAATGCGGCTCCCGCCAGCTAAATCCAAGATGGCAGCCCGATCGCGGGATAGGACCTTAGGCTAAAAACCTACTGCTCCCGATCTATTAAATTGATACAGAAACTGGGACAAAAAATAACCGAATTGGAACTTTGGCAACGACTTTTAGCATAAAAACACGGACAAGAATTGGAACTTGGAATGTTTTAACCCTTGCCCAGCCAGGTAAGCTGGCTCAACTTGCATGAGAAGCTAGCCGTCTCAAGCTAGAGATATTGGGACTGAGCGAAGTCCGTTGGCCTAACACTGTAGAACACAAGACACAGCCCGGGCAAGTACTGGCATACGAGGAGAACACGCTACTCGGGGACGAGGAGTTGGTTTCCTATTAAGCCCGCAGGCCCAAGCGGCCTTCATTAGATGGGAATCGATAAACGAAAGAATAATCGTAGCCAGATTCAGAACACGGGATAGAAACCATACAATGGTCCAGTGTTATGCGCCAACTGACGTTTCCGATTTGCAGGAGAAAGAGCAGTTTTACAATCAATTGAACAGCCTGATTGAGAAAATTCCGAAGGGTGACATACAAAACCACTCAGGCGACTTCAACGCAAAGATTGGCTACGATAATAAGGACTTTGAGCACATCATGGGGCGCCATGGTCTAGGACAGTGGTCGGCAACCTTTTGGGAGGAAAGAGCCAAAAACTTCAAATTTACAAAATTTCAGAGTTTGATAGAGCCGCATTAAAGATTTGTTATATTGTTCTAAAAAAAATTAAAATATATTAATGTTCTATGAACATAAGGTTCACGAAAATAATTTTAAACCTATTAGAGTTTTTATTTCTAACTCTTGGATTTTGTTTTAAAATCTGCTTCTGATTATCATTAAGGACATGGATTTTCTTCTGGATTTTCATCTCTTCTAACATGGTTTGATTGTATATCAATTTAAATTCGTCGGCAAATATCGATTCAAAAAAATTTTAAATCTTTATTAAGCTTAAACGAATACTTTGCATTTTTTTTTGTTATAGTGAAATATTTGAATACATTTTAAAAAGCAGAATATTTATAATGTATTCGGCAAAGAAAAGCTTTTAAAATAACAAAGTAAAGAGAAATAAATTTTCTTAAAAATATTAAGCCTTTTTAAGACATTCCTCAGATTTAGCTAATCCTTTCCAAAATCAAGAAGTATAAGGTAAAATTCAACTAAAACTCATGCAGTCGATAATTTTAAATTAAAAAAATCATGAATTTTCAATATTCATGACATCAAGCGAACGTGTCTCAAGAATTTTATGCATCTGGAAAATTAAAAAATCTCATTTTATGTCACATGTTATTTATTCAGTTTTGTGCGTCCGATTGAGTGAAAAATGAAGTTTAATACATTGTTTATTATTCATCAATGCTTGCTATAGCTGCAGCTGCTCGACCAGTAAAAATCTGTAATAATGAGATTTTGTTGTTTTTTAATGGAAAAATCCATTCAAGGATACTTAAAGAGTTTCAAAACAAAAATTAATAAAAAATAAATCAACGGTGCTAAACTCTTAATCGAAAATGAAAAAAAAATGTGTCCGTTACTGAAATTTCGCTCAAAGTTTGTGTGCTTTTGGTAAAAATTTGCTGCAAGCATCAAACTTGGTATTTCAAATGCGCTTATAAACTCAAAGGTTTAAATTTGTTTAAATACATACAATTTAAAGTAATTTGAGGTGAAACGGTCAATCAAGTTATTGATTACAAGTATTTAACCTGTGATTAATTTTTTAAATAGATTTTCAGAATTGAAATTTTTATTCATTCACAATGCTGATTCGAATTTGAAAAGCTGTCGATCTTTGCAATTTTAATTTCTTAGATTTGGATTTTTTTATTTGAATTTCATGTCCCTATTTACTTATTTTTTTAAACTCAAAACCGGGTAGCAACCGGACCATTCCAGCTAAAATCCAGGACAAGTTGAAAGCGAGTTTATTACGCTAAAAGAAGTTGAAAATTTGGAATTTCGTTACATATGTGAATAATGCTAGAAAAAATCGGGCTTTTTCCTCGATATCCGGGCATCTTCCAATTTTTTCGTTGAAAATCTGGGCAAGCCCCGGGTAAACCGGGCAATCTGGAATGCTAATGAAGTATCAATATTCCGATGCATTTAAATAATCATTTTCAATCCATATAAATTTGATAGGATTTAGGTGGTTTTTCCAATATTTTAATGTTTTCACGCGTCAGAGTAGTATGCCAATATTTTTCGAAATTAACTCTAAAAAGATTTTCGAAATTTTATCTGAATAATTTTCATAAACGGTGATTGCGAGTGCTTAAAGTATAAAATTTAAAGAGGGTCACCTTGTTTGATAACAAAACAGAGTCTGTCTATAAACTACTTTTTTTGTAAACGATAAACGTCGATTCCCCTGTGTTTCTGTTTGATATTGCTTCAAAAATATACACACGTTTTGTAAACAAATAATTTGGTTAAAGTTTTGATGTTTAAAAACAAAAGTTATGCCATGCATTAACGATTAGGTAAATTAAATCTAGATCTCTTTGCTGATACTTCAAGAACAGTAAAAAGCAAAAAAAAAATGTAAAATTAGGCTTTAAAAATGCTATTTTGACATTTAGTCCTTTCCGCTTGTTCCGAATACAATTTCAAAATTCTTATCTGGACTTTTGAAAATCCGTGATCCAGGTCACAAGACTCAATTTACGATTTAATAAATATTTTATTCAAAAATATATTTAATTTGTTTTATGAAATTAATTTGCGGCTTTATCGGTGAGGGTTAAAGAGTTGAAATGAAAGACGGATAGAATATCAGAAGAAAATTCTAAGGTGGTGAAAAGAGCGACATGTGTCCGTTCGACACATGTGCATTCACATGGCGGTCGAACCATCCATAATTAACTGTATCGAAAAACGTAGTGCCTTCTCTATTGGGTACTACTTCTTCAATACAGTTAATTGGTGTGGGACAAAGAATTTAGTATGTGGTCAAGCTTCTATTTCAAATGCTCTTCGCTCTTTTCACCACCTTAGACTTTTCTTCTGATATTCTATCCGTCTTTCATTTCAACTCTTTAACCCTTACCGATAAAGCCGCAAATTAATTTCATAAAACAAATTCACGGTGATTTCTCTTCATAATAAAAAAAATAATATATTTAATATTAGCTCAGTGAACTAAAGAGCCGCAGCTTTACATCGAAAGAGCCGCATGCGGCTCGCGAGCCGCAGGTTGCCGACCTATGGTCTAGGACAGATGAGCGAAAACGGAGAGCTGTTTGTAGAATTTTGTGGCAACAACAACATGGTGATCGGTGGATCGCTCTTCCCCCATCGACCAGCAAATATCCCGAGATGGCCGAACAGTTAAACGAGCTTGTAGACGCAACAAAAGAGCCTGCATGGACAAACTCCCTAGCCGAAGAGGGAGAAAGAGCCGCCACCATTGCAGATTACTTTATGACATTTCTCGCCGTCTTAGTGACGCAAAGACTAATACAAGAATGCCGCTGAAAGACCGAGCAGGTTAGCTGTTGACAGACAGAACAGATGAGCTCAAACATTGGACTGAGCATTTCAAACAACTATTCCGAGTCACGAATAGCGATGGCCAACAGAACCCGCAGCTCGAATCGCCAACAGTAAGTCGCATTAATGGCGTCAACTCGGAAGCGCCCTCGCTGGCTGAAAAAGAGGCGGCAATTAAAGACATGAAATCCAACAAAGCACCTGGGATCCATTGCATCCCCATTTGTCAGCACAAGTCTTGCACAGTCTTTTTGCTGACATTTGGGGTAGTTCAACATTCCCGGCCGACTGGAAAGTAATGGAACCTCGTAAAGGTCCCGAAGAAAGGAGACCTGACAGAGTGCGGTAATTGACGAGGCATAACGTTGATCTGTACAGCCCTCAAAGTACTCTGCAAAGTGATCCTGAACAGGATCCAGGAGAAAATCGACGCTACACTCCAACGGCAACAAGCTGGATTCTGATCCGGACGATCATGTGTGGACCACATCACAACGCGCCGAATAATACCTACTGGAACAATTCAACGAATTCCAGGACTCTCTTTTGCTGTCTTGTCCGATCCAATCCCGGTAACTGCTGGAGTGAGACAGGGATGTATTTTTATCACCGCTACTTTTTCTAATCGTAATGGATGAGATTCTGACTTGATCGATCGGCTGTACACCGAACCGAGGATTGCCGTGGAATCCTTCAACAATAGAGCAACTAAACGACCTTGCCTGGCACACGATATTGTTTTGCTCGCCCAAAAACAACCGGATATGCAGAGCAAATTCTACGACCTCACAGAAAGCTCCAAGGCAGCAGGTCTCAAAGTCTATTTCGGAAAGACCAAGTCGATGGAGATCAACACAGGAAATCCCTCCAGTTTCATGTTAGCTGGGCAACAAGTTGAGAAAGTGGAGTGCTTCCAGTATCTCGGTAGCCAGATAACGTCTGATGGTGATACCAAGAAAGACATCTGAAAAGCCCGATTTTCATTTGCGAGTGTTCGGAACATCTGGCGCTCACGTCAGATATTTCTACATACGAAAATTCGAATCCTTAACTCAAACGTCAAATCCGTATTGTTGTACGGGTGTGAAACTTGGTGCACATATGCGGTGACGATACAAAAACTGCAAGTATTGGTAAATCGCTGCCTGCAAAGTATCACCCGCGCTTGATGGCCTGGCAACAGGATCTCAAATGAGGAACTACATCGCCGGTGTCATGAAAGGGCGCTAGAAATCGAGATGAGCTTGGATGGAATCCAGAAGGACATCGAAGAAGAAGCAGACTCAGATACTCGTGGTGGCGAAGCCTAGCCGCCGAAATACGAACTGTCGACGAGAGTCTTGACTGGGTCCAAGTGAAGACGCTGGCTCCAGATCGTCAACAGTGGAGATCTTTTACCACGGCCCTATGCACCGGAGGATCGGCGCGGGAAAATTAATGGTAACGGGGGATGGTCACGATCTTTGTTCAAAAACCCCAATCTTTTTTTGGCCATATTGTCTTTTGGATCAATTTTCAGACGGCCTATAAATTATAATGATTTTTTTCTTCAAAAATAGATAGTAAGCATGTAGACCATGGGTGGCCAACATTTTCAACAGGCGGGCCAAATTTAAGAAATAAGATTTGCTTGCGGGCCAAAAAAATTTTTTTTTTGATATTCAAACAAAACAAAACATAACAGAAAATCAATAAAAAAAACAATGCGTCTGGGTTATATTAAGTATAGGTTCATCTTTATAAGTAGTTTTAGTTGCTCGTTTGGGGTCCAGATTTTCTATGTATAACAATTAGATAATTAATAATTCTTCTGAAAATTTTTAAAAATGAACAATTAGCCAAGTTATAAATAGAAACTAGGCTAAAATTATTCCAAACGTTAATAAGCTCAACATGTTTTATGCTACTTTTAGTTAGATTCAGTTTTATTTTCCAAATTTTTTCACAAAAAAAACTTAGCTTTTACTAATATCAGTGAAAACTGAAGATAAGGAACAGAAAAAAATACAATAATAAAAAGATATTCTATTTCAAGCCAATCTGCGTTTTCTGGATGAACTAGTTTGCAAAAAAAAAATTCTTTCAAATTTGCAAACAAAACTAAAATTTGATGCCCTAATTAAAAGATCAAGAATTGATTCTTAACGTTTAACTCAATCAAAATGATTGAACTTTCTGTGAAAACATTTTTCAATTTTTTCATAATTTCAAATTTTGATTTGAAATGTTTGTCAGGAAAACTATCCATAAACATGTTGAAAACGAAAAAAAAAACCCATTCCAAGTGGTCATGACAAAACTTTCAGAGCATTTTTTTTTTCAAGTAAATTGTGTATATAATTTAGGTTTGATTGCATGCTTTGCATGCATGCTGTGAATGATTAAAGTCGTGGTGTCACGACGTGCCTTTTTTTTGAAAAAGTAACAAGCTTACGTTTTCATAAACAAGTCTACAAAATGAGATGTTATTTAAAATGATGTCTGAAAAATAACTTATTGACCAGTGTGAAATATTTTTGTAAATAATGAAAAATAAGAACTGAGGAAATCGGATGGGGCACGGGTTCTTTGTTCTATTTATAATCATTGGACTTTTTTTTAATGAACCAAATTACTTTGAAATATACTCTTAAATTAATCGTCTGTCTGAGTTTATTTACAGTACGAAACTGGTTGTAGTTAGTTTATGGAAAAATTTTGATTTTTTTTAATTTTAAGAACTTTATTTCTGTCTTATCTATAATTCCAGAGCAGAGTTTTTTTTAAATATAATTCGCAAAGTTGAAAATGGTGTTGGATAGTGAAACTTAATCAGAATTCAGAAAAAGAATTCAAGTTACGAGTAGTTTAAATTTCTGTAAAAATATAATTTCGATTATGTTGTGAATTTGACACGGTAATTTTAAAATATATATTTGGTCAATTGTTTGATGTGATCTTATTGTCATCCTGAGGTTTTCCAAACTCCTCAAAAGAAAATAAGAGTCCGTTTAAAACTTTCAACATTTCCACAACGGTAAAAATCACTTATGATACCAACAAATCGTATGAAAGTAGCTAAAGGCAAATGGAAAATATTACAGAGTATGTGATTGAAAGTACCTTTAAAGGATAAAATTAATGCTGTACAATTTGAAAAATTATTAGTTCAATTGTTTTTTTTCTAGTAGCATTATGTGGCAACAAGTCGATTTCCTATACTTTTTCTCGAATTTTGATAGTATAGGTTTTAATCCTACATTTTTCCCAAAAAATTTAAAAAAATCAATTGTGAGAATATGGTAATTTCGGGTGAAGCTTCGCGGGCCACAAAAAGTCAGTCGCGGGCCAGATGTGGCCCGCGGGCCATGGTTTGGCCACCCATGATGTAGACGATCTAAAATGGTATAATTTTGGAAATCGGTTAATTAGTTTTGAAGATACAGCCCAAATAGTAATCCAGGTCTATATGACCCAAACAATTGTCCTTTTTTTACCGCAAAGGAAGGTTTAATCGGCGATTAAAACTTAACATCGATTAGTAAGTAAGTAAGAAAGTAAGTAAGTAAGTAAGTAAGTAAGTAAGTAAGTAAGTAAGAAAGTAAGTAAGTAAGTAAGTAAGTAAGTAAGTAAGTAAGTAAGTAAGTAAGTAAGTAAGTAAGTAAGTAAGTAAGTAAGTAAGTAAGTAAGTAAGTAAGTAAGTAAGTAAGTAATTAAGTAAGTAAGTAAGTAAGTAAGTAAGTAAGTAAGTAAGTAAGTAAGTAAGTAACTAAGTAAGTAAGTAAGTGAGTAAGTAAGTAAGTAAGTAAGTAAGTAAGTAAGTAAGTAAGTATGTAAGTAAGTAAGTAAGTAAGTAAGTAAGTAATTAAGTAAGTAAGTAAGTAAGTAAGTAAGTAAGTAAGTAAGTAAGTAAGTAAGTAAGTAAGTAAGTAAGTAAGTAAGTAAGTAAGTAAGTAAGTAAGTAAGTAAGTAAGTAAGTAAGTAAGTAAGTAAGTAAGTAAGTAAGTAAGTGAGGCGTTCAGACCTAAGCTGAAACCGACTTCTCACGCTGCGCGTTATAACGTTATAACATTGTCCTTCGCGTTATCGCGTGTTCGAAGGAGCTAAGGGATCACTCCTAGCCCTCACGTAAATCTAGGAGGCCCCCGAGACCTACATAGAAAATTTTTTTTGACTATTTCGTGTCACTGAAAACTGCAACCTTTAAAATAAATCAACCTGTAATAAACAAAAAGTGTAATTTTAAATTGTTTTCCTTGAAAATTAACGAAAATCATTTATTATTACAGCAAATGTCCTGTAAAAAAGTGTACACTAAAAATTAAATGTCACGTAACTTGTTTTTCGACCTGTAAAATTACGGTAAATGTCCTGCTCCTTTTTGTTACAGGACATTCGCATAATTTTAAAGGAAATAGTTTTTGCTGTGTAGACCAATGTAATCAGGCTTTGGGCCACCTCACCCCCTAAACCGTCAATGTTTGCGGCAATGCCGAAAAATTAAACATGGAAAACTCACAACTTTGTCTGAAAAGTGAATCTCGATGTGACCACATGGGAAAAAATAAATTATCCCGAGAATCAACAAGATTGCTGATCACTGTTTTCAGCTCAGCTTAGGCGGAAACATTTTGTGATCATCAATGCTGGTTTTTAATATTTAACCAGCGATCGTAAATCGAAAACTGAAATCAAAATTTGCATAAATTTGCAATTTTGACGATAGTGTTGGTTATCCAGAACACTAGAGTCGAAAAAAGGAGACCTTCCTGTATACGCTCATATGCCTCGAGATGGTAAACCTTATCAATTAATCAAACAGCTCGTACTGGCAGCTAAATAATTTAAACCAACACCAGCTCCTTACTACTAAAATGAATCGTTCAGAACGCAAGCATCATTAAAATTGCAACCGTCCAGAAATTGATGCAGCAATGGGCCTCCCGCCGCAACAATATTTGGCTTGGGATTCATTCAATTATCGGCTTAACAAGCATGGTCGTCACCTGGTTTAGAATCCTATACCTGTTTTGTGCTAATTCGCACAACTTATCAGACGGCCGATCCAGTTTGGGCCTCGCGATTAGCCCGCGCTCTAACTAAGTGAGCAAGTTGGATGAGGGCGGAAACAACAAATGCTGCTAAGCTAAGGAAGAGAAACACTCGTCATAGGTACGCGGGGAAAAATGTTTTGCTGTTTGTTGTGGTGCTTTTTTCAATCGCCACCAAGCTCATCGTACGCCAAACAGCCGTTCCGACGAGTGGTGTTAGCGCAGTTTCTACCTACATCTCTACACGACAATACGTGGAAGCATCAGCGCTCCTAACTTGCCTTCACATTTGTGAGTTTTGCTCTTCACATCGCTATCAATGTGTATTTATATAGATAGCTGCGTAATCTGTCAAGGGACGTACAATAATAACATTGAGAGTAATCGTATAGTAAGATTTGCAATTTTTGTGGTTGAAAACTGATAATCATGGCGTATTCCGAAAAAAATCAAATTCTAATGTCTAATCTTATTTTAGAGTAATTACGCATCGAGGAACCGACGATTCACCGAACGAGCGAGCGAGCTGTAGAGTAGTGGGGCGCAAATCACATTCCAGTATTCCGGAATGTCCGTGAACAACATCCTGTGGTTCCGCCATGGGTTAAGGTTACACGACAATCCCAGCCTACTGGAGGCCATCCGAAATGACAGCGGAGGGCAATCGGAATCGGTGCGCATTTATCCGATATTTATTTTCGACGGAGAAACTGCTGGTGAGGCACATGTACAATTCCATTTCGATACCATCCAAGATAGGAGACCGAAAAAGCAATCGGTCAAGAATAGAGATAAGAATTTATTTTGTTCCCCTCCTCCCTTCGGCAGGTACCAAAGTGGTCGGCTACAATCGGATGAAGTTCTTGCTCGAATCTTTGGCCGACCTTGACCGTCAGCTGCGCGAAATCGGGGGACAGCTGTTCGTTTTTCGGGGCTCTGCCCTTGGAGTCATGCGACGATTGTTTGAGGAGCTGAACATCCGGAAGCTGTGCTTCGAGCAGGACTGCGAACCCATCTGGAGGGAACGGGACAATGCCATCATATCGCTGTGCAAGGCAATGGACGTCAAATGTGTGGAGAAAGTTTCCCACACACTTTGGGATCCGGAGCAGGTCATCCAAACGAACGGGGGCATCCCACCGCTAACCTATCAAATGTTCCTAGTGAGTACCTTCTAACATAACAAATAGTAAAATAGTATTATGGTTAAAAATCGTACCTCAAAATGGTAGACCCAACCTTATGTAACCCAAACTTGTTTGGGTCCACGAAATACCTAGGACACATTGTGTGCAAGCTTACCATGCAATGAATTGGTTGAGACTATGGATTGCATACCTTGTAGGCGACTCCAAAGCCTGTAATGAACGCGTTATTGCGAAGAACTTAACTAAAAAATTGATGATATATGAATTTAGATTTGTTATTTCATAAACAATATGAACTATAAATTTTAATTTATTCTGGACCCGAAATTTGTATCAAAATTGATTACATTGAATTGAAATTTAAATTTCATGGGTATTGTAATAAGAGGTGACGGTATTTTTGATTTTGCCAATCTATCAAGGAAATAAAATTCTCAAAATTTCATGTGAAAAACTTCAAAATTTAAAATTAAAAAAATTAGTAAACCGTTGTTGTTTGTTTGTTGCAGCCACGATTCATTGATTCTTCTGTTTTCGACAGCATTCTTATGTTCTTTGAGTCGAAATTGACATTTAGGGCGAGTTTGGACGATATTAACGAGCCAGCACTAAATTTTACTTCGGAAGTCCGGACTTCCGACTTCCGACAAAAAAAGTGAAGTGCTAGATTGCCGGAAGTCTGTGTTTTGTTGCCAGTTCACCAGCGACGTTTCTAAAAAATTTATTGAAATTCACAATATTAATCGCCGGAAAACTCTTGCTAGAATTTCGTAAATCGCGGATCTCTCTTCTTCTGAAATTTTACCTTTGAGAATAACATGCCGATCCTTCAAAGTATTTCCACTTTTGTATGCAGTTTTCAATCCATGATGTGGAAGAATCTTACTCATACAGAAAGTTAGTCTTGGATGAAATGGTAGACTAACTCTATAGGATTCTTCTTTTTCATGTCTGAAAGCAGTTTTATCACTTCGATGCTTTTTTCGGGCGTGTTTGCGAAGGATTTTTTGAACAAAATCTTTGTCATACCCATTCACAATCCCGGCTTCGTATAAAGCTTAGTTCTTTCAGAAATGGGACAGTTACGAATGCGTGTATCTCAAAAACCATTCGCTTGATCTAAATATTTTCTATGAAGGAAATGAAGGTAATCTTATGATAATTCTTGAAAAAAATTGAAAAAAAAAATTTATCATTTTTTGTAAGAAAAATTTCTACTTTATTCTTGGTATCTCCCATCGGCCGGCGCACACTTTTATCAGTCATGATATTGATCAGTTTATCAAACTTATATTCAACTAAATAGGTTCAATTTCTGCTACTTTTCGGTCCAATACTTCTCTTTTAAAAGAAACTTAGGGCAATTTAGTGGATACAGCTGTTTCGAAATGGATAAAACTTGATTATTTTTGAGCCACTTTAAAGCGTGTTAAGTGGAATATCTGCTGGCAAAATCTGACAATAACGAAGTAAAACCATCACGAGAACTTTAAGTATAAACGGTTAGTATAGATCGTAGGTTGCGAAGGATACATACAAGATTACTAATTTGAGGCTTTTAAAAAAAGGGAAAACTAAAGTTTTTGTTACGAAAATTGCGGTTATTTTTTCACAGGAGCAGAATTTTCGCAAATCAATATATTTTGTACAAAACAACAATCTAATACAAATGCAAATCGTGTTCACGGCGACAAAATTTCATCGCATTTGTACAAATGTTGTGTAGGCTGTGGCCCGCTTTACATCGTAAATATCTAAAAAAAACGTGTAAATTTTTAATTTTGACAAAAAAAGGTTTGATAGTCCATTTTACAGGCAGCAACATGCTGTCAAAATTTTGAATGTCCGATTACTAGTGAACAAGCTATTAGTAAAAGAAAGTGTCCCATTTCTAAAAGAACTAAAGGGTGATACGGTCAAAATTGGTCAAGGGAAAACGCGTGTAAAACGGTGAAATCGTTTATTTAAAAAATCAAATTGAATTTCTTTTTCAAGTTTAATTAGTATAAAATTCAGGAAAAATATTCAGTTAGGCTTCCGCTTTTCCAAATCCGAATTGCCGGGCCTTACGCTTAACCCCTGACATCAGATTTTGTACAGCCACCTTGTCCACCTTCTTCGCCGCAGAAAGCCAGTTTGCCTTGAATTGCTGCTCGTTTTAACAGGTTTTTTGGTCTTCTTTAGGTTCCGCTTCACAATATCCCAGTATTTCTCAATTGGGCGGAGCTCTGGCGTGTTGGGAGGGTTCTTGTCCTTGGGAACCACCTGCACGTTGTTGGCGGTGTACCACTCCATGGCCTTTTTACCGTAATGGCAAGATGCCAAATCCGGCCAAAACAGTACGGAACAACCGTGTTTCTTCAGGAAAGGCAGCAGACGTTTAATCAAACACTCTTTCACGTAAATTTCTTGGTTGACAGTCCCGGAAGCTATGAAAATGCTGCTTTTCAAGCCACAGGTACAGATGGCTTGCCAAATCAGATATTTTTTCGCGAACTTTGACAGTTTCAAGTGCTTGTAAATATCTGCTACCTTTCCCCTTCCTTTTGCCGTATAAAACTCCTGTCCCGAAAGCTGCTTGTAGTCGGCTTTGACGTAGGTTTCGTCGTCCATTACCACGCAGTCAAACTTCGTCAGCATCGTCGTGTACAGCCTCCGGGATCGCGCTTTGGCCGTCGTATTTTGTTTATCATCGCGATTTGGAGTCACTACCTTCTTGTAAGTCGATAGTCCGGCTCGTTTTTTGGCTCGATGCACGGTTGTAGACGATACACCCAGCTTATTTGCGGCATCTCGGAGAGAGAGGTTAGGGTTTCGCTTGAAACTACCGGCAACTCTCTTTGTCGTCTCAGCGGCTTCCGGTTTTTGATTTCCCTCCGATCGAGACTTCCTGGCTGTCGACAAACGTTCCCCAAACACTTTTATTACATTTGTAACGGTTGATTTGGCAACTTTTAGCGATTTTGCCAGCTTTGCGTGCGAGTAGCTCGCGATGCGCGTGCTTAATTTCGATACGCTGCTCTTCTTCCTTGGACGGCATTTTGACAACTGAAGAGTGAATTCCAAAATCAAAATAGAAGCACAGCATTCCACACACAAACACCTTCAAAATGAGGGGTGTTCAGGTTTTTTAAATGCAAAATTGAAAGAAATACGTCAAGTTGATATTGACCAAATTTTGACCGTGTCACCCTTTACTATAAAAATAAACATTTTGGAACAGTTGAAATTGCTCTATTCATTATGCCCAGCAATATGTTTCTAAACGTTTTACTCTACCTCATTCCAGCACACAGTCAACATAATCGGAGAACCCCCGCGACCTGTTGCGGCGCCAAGTTTCGAGTTCGTGGAATTTGGCACCATTCCATCCATTCTGGCCACCGAGTTGAAGCTTGCAACGAGAAACTTGAGCCCGGAAGATTTTGGCATTTACTACGAAGGCAACCCGGACATCGCCTATCAACAATGGCTGGGCGGCGAAACTCAAGCCCTGGACAACCTTGGCCGCCGCTTGAAACAGGAAGAGGAAGCGTTTCGACATGGATATTTCCTACCAACGCAGGCCAAACCGGAATTCATCAGCTCTCCAACGTCGATGAGTGCGGCCTTGCGATTCGGTTGCCTGTCGGTGCGCCTTTTCTACTGGTGCGTGCACGATCTGTTCGAGAAAGTGCAAGCCAACAATCAGTTGGTGAGCCCCCGGGGACAACACATCACAGGACAGTTGATCTGGCGAGAGTACTTCTACACCATGTCGGTCCGAAATCCACACTATGCGGAAATGGAATCGAATCCCATCTGCCTGAGTATTCCCTGGTACAAACCGAAGGATGATTCGTTGGAACGCTGGAAGGAGGGTCGAACCGGATTCCCGCTGATCGATGCGGCCATGCGGCAGATTATGGCCGAGGGTTGGCTGCATCACATCCTCAGGAACATCACTGCAACGTAAGAAAATTTTAAGATTGAGATGTGTTCTTGTTCTAACGACGATTACGTTTTGTTTAGATTCCTTACTCGAGGGGGCCTTTGGATCAGCTGGGAGGCTGGTTTGCAGCATTTCCTGAAGTATCTGTTGGATGCGGATTGGTCCGTTTGCGCTGGAAACTGGATGTGGGTCTCTTCGTCGGCATTTGAGAAGCTGCTGGATTCGTCTTCTTGTACTTCGCCGATCGCAATGGCCCGCCGGCTGGATCCGAAGGGAGAATACGTGCGCCGATACATACCGGAGCTGGCCAAGTTTAACAACGTCTATGTGTAAGTTGATGGTTTAGCATCCTAACGGAATTGTAGTTATGCTTATCGAAGTGTGTCATTGTTTCAACAGCCACGAACCCTGGAAGGCACCGCTCGAGGTTCAGCAGGAGTGCGGCTGTATCGTCGGGAAAGATTATCCCAGCCCGATGATCAACCTGGCGGAAGCAGCTAAACGGAACGCCCGTACCATGGACAATATCCGGAATAATCTCTTGGAGAGGGGTGGATCCACGCCACCTCACTGTCGTCCATCCGATATGGACGAAGTGAGACGATTCTTCTGGCTACCGGAAGACGTTGCAGCGGATTGTTAGACGTTCCCCCCGTGTAACGGTCGCCATGTTTCTTGCATCGATATAATGTTGTTTTTTTACCGTCTCGATTGTTTGCGTATTCTTATGTTAATTATCGATTACCATTGAGGAGATTTTACTACTTTGTTGGATGTGTGACTTTTGGTTCAAAATATAATTTTGCATGCATAATGTTTTTGTTATGTTATATGCCAAAAAGAAGTTTATTTTTAACTTTATTATTTGTCTACATTCTGAGAAAAAAAAAACATAATTCACTTAGTGGGCAACTAAGCTCTTACTGTTTTATGAACATGATTTATTTTGTGAATGTTTGAATCATCAGTTTATCAACAAACAATGAGAGCTTAAAAGCACACTTTATTTTTCTGCGAGTAAAATTGTTATTTTTTTTTTCATGAGTCAATTTCCCAACCATCCCGAACAATCGAGTATAGTCAATATATTTTCAGGAACCAACATTGGGATATATTTAGAAAAAGCTATTGAAGAGTTCACCATTTTCTAATTTTCTTTATCAAATTGTGATTTTTCTTTTTTAGCCAAGAGAATCAAAATGATCTCTAGGATAGTTCTAAGAAATCTTACCTCGAGTAACCTCGAGTGAGACTATTTTCATATGTATCTAATATTTAGTCTCCAGAGGACCTTTATCAAACCTGAGCTGTCCTCTTGAATAAAAAAAAAATCCGTTATTGCTCAACCGACGAATACAGGATAAGAAAGTGCCATTGAAAAATGAATTAGGATGTGAAGCGTGCAATTTAGTGTACCTTTTGCGATACTGCGAAAAAAAACCAATAATTGTTTGAAGGATATAATAATTGAAAGATGTTAAATGTTACAAAAAATAAAAATATTTATGTATTATTTTTTTCAGGTTACAGAAATCATAAAAATAATAATAATCTGTAATTCCTACATATAAATGTTTTTCTTTAGTCAATTAAGCCGGAACAAGTATCCAATTCTCCTATTGGCAATTCCTCTATCGATTTTTTGCGAAAAATCCGAAGGGGGGAATTAATGAAGTTTGAAGTATTTTATGGAAATTTCTATAAATTAATTGAATATTCGAACAATTACAGTAGCAAAAAACTGTGTAAAATGGGAATTTTGTCGCCTTTTTAAATACTTGATTCTTTTTCAGTTTTCTGGCACTTCATTCACACCGACTATCTGAATAAATAAGGTGACTATAGTCCCGTGACAGTAAGGTGACTCGACTATCGTCACCTCACGCGCGACGCAGAATGATGGTAATTATTTTTGCTTTATTTTTTTATTATTTTTTGAGGCGTTTGAGGCAGCAAAATGTCAAAAACTTTACAAGTTAATAACTTAATATTTGACTACTATATCACCAGTTTTTTTAACTCATTATCTCCCCTACATATTATACAAAATCATAAACAAATGAAAGTTTTCTTAATTCTGAATCATCTAATTATGATTAAAGATTTTCTAACGAAATAAATTCAAAATGATTTGCAAATATAAAAATTAATTTTTTTTTATTCAAAGTATTTGAAAATTATCATTATTTTCCTCTAAATAAAATTATTTGCAACTTATTGGTGATTTTTACATTACTGGATCCTGGAATATCCTGTATGATCCCGATTCTATGAAATGTTCTCAAACAAGTATAATCTCAATGAACCCTTTTTGAAGTTTCAGCATGCGGTAACTTAAAAATAAGAATTAAGAATAAAATTAAAAAAAATGATGCCCAGCAATGTGTTTCAAATAATTTTACGTTTGTTCGGATTGACCTCTGAAGTGAAGAAATCGAGTATATTGAGAATATAATTGGATAAAAATCACCGGAGTAACGATTCGGTAACGTACAGGGTCCAATAATCGGCCGAATCAACAATTAATTTTTAAAATTTTGATAATTATGACAGTTTTCAAAATTTTGTCAATAATATCCGTTTTGTCGTCTCGGCATTTTTGTCAATTTATTAGTAAAGTTTTCAATTTTTGCCAATTTCGTTATCATTAAAAAAAATCAAATTTAAAATTTAAAATAAAACAACAAAAATTGACAAAATTAGCAAAAGTGACAAAAATTCGAAAAATTTTCATAATTGACAAATGAGATTGAAAATAACAAAATTAACATAAATAATAAAATAAACCAAATTGACAAATTTAACATCAATGACAAAACTGACAAAATTGACAAAAATGACGACTTTGACAGAATTGACTAAAAGTTAAAAATTTACACAATTGACAAGAATTAAAAAAGTACAAAATTGACAAAAGACAGAAAATTGCTTAGATTTACCAAATTGACAACATTTGAAAAAACTTGAAAAAATTGATAACATTGATAAAATAAACTGATTTAAATGAATCAACAAAATTAACAAAAATTGACAAAATTGATAAAACTGACAAAATGAACATGTTTGACATACAGTGAGCGAAATAAGAATAGCACCACTATGTATTTTGCTTGTTAAAATATGAATGATTGAAAATTACGAAAATTTTCTTCCACAGATTGTTCTGAATTGCTTAACGGATAAATCAAGCATAAGTTTACTTTTTTGGGACGTTGCAATTGGCGTTGAGAACCAATAATGTGAAAAAGGGGTGCGAAATAAGAATAGAACCACTTGAGTTTTTTTTTAACAAAAATAAGACTATTTTAAAAAATTTACTGTGTGAAAGTGAATAATAATGCTTCTACGAGTTATTTGAATAGATAACTGCATTTTAGGAGTTTTCCATAATTCCAAAGGATTTCAAAGGTTTTAAAATGGGGGTTTTAAGAGATGTTCCTCTAGCGTTAAGGAATTAAATATTTGAGCAGTAATTATTTATCAAATTACTAACTTTCTTCATTAAAATGACGTGAAATGGTGAAACAAACATTCGGGATTAATTTTTTATCAGAAAAAATAGGTTGGAAATCAAAAACTTGATTTTGTTCAGAAAACCACACTTTTTTCCAGTTTCAAGTCGTAGATGTCAGCACTATCTTCCAGTTAAAACCAAATTTTGTCTCAATATTGATTTTCCAGGTTTATGTAGGCCCATATTCATCATTTTGAGGTATTTTCCCATAACAGTTTTGTGGAAGTTCACGCTGCAGAAAGCTTTTCCAGATTTGCAAAAGAACCACCAGCACAAAAATGTACAACTACCAAAATTCCTGCTCATCTCAACTTCTTATTCAATTGCAAATCATACCAATAATACTGCTAGCCGCCTGGTCCATCAAGCTGCATCCCAAAGTATAACTTTATTCTGATAATCGGTCCAAAAAATTCACTTTTAGTGACCTTGATGCAATTCTATTTTTTTTTTGGATTTAGTGATCTTAGAATTTCCAAAGCGTTCACACGGTACATGAATTTATTTCTTGACCAAAATTATCCAACTATCCCTAATTAATCCCGGATATTCGAAAATGGGCATGAATTAGGTTAAATGGCAAGATAGTGCTGCCATCTATGACTTAAAACTAGAGAAATAGTGTTTGATTATTAAAAAACATTAGTATTTTTGAATTCCAACCTGCTTTTTGGATTCAAACTCAGCCTCAAATCTATGTTTCATCATTTTGCATCATACTTATGAATGTTAATGAAGAAATCAAGCAGTTTGATAAAGTTTTATAGCTCAAATATCTAATTCCTTATCGCTAGAGGAGCATCTCTTAAAACCCCCTTTTAAAATCTTTGAAAACCTTTGGAATTCTAGAAAACGCCTTAAAATGCAGTTATCTGTTCAAATAATTCGTAGAAGCATGATTATTTACTTTGACACAAAAAATTTTTAAAAATAATCTTGTTTTTGTTGAAAAACTCAAGTGGTTCTATTCTTATTTCGCACCCCTTTTCCACATTTTTTGTCCTCAACGCAAATTGCTACGTCCAAAAAAAGTAAACTTATGCTTGATTTATCCGTTAAGCAATTCAGAACAAACTGTGGAAGAAAATTTTCGTAATTTTCAATCATTCATATTTTAACAAGCAAAAAACATAATGGTGCTATTCTTATTTCGCTCACTGTAGATGACAAGAGTGAATTATATTTCTATTTTTGTCTAAAATAACAAAATTGAATTTTGTCGTTTCCGTCACTACTCTCATTTCTGTGAATTGTGTATTTTTTGTCCCTTTAGTCTTTTTTGTAATTTTTATCATACATCGTCAGAACTCGTCGAGCTGATTCGATAGGTATATCTAAGAGCCATAAGTAGACAATGATATCCCAACTCGACCGATAACTATACCCAGGGTTACTAGCGATTTTTAATTATGAAATTCCTAAGTTTTTTTCCGGTTTAAACCCGGTTATAAATGATGATTTCCTCGGTAGTTATCATAGGCGTTTTTGAATGTAAAACCAATATGATTGAAAAAAAAAATTAATGTTAAGCCCTAAAATGTATAACAATTATTTCCCAAAACTATGCACCAGTATGAAATCATGACAAATGCTTCAACGTCTTAAAAGACGTAGCATTTCCGCATCAAATTAACAGGAACCTAACGAAATTGGCATTGTTCATTTCATTGTTTTGCTCCACAATTTCAATATTTGGCAAATAAAAGTCCGGTTACCTCATCTTGAAATTTTAATGGTTTTGTGGTTCTTTCGAGTCACTGTAAAGATTTCAGTTTTTCTAGAATTTGTACAGAGTTGTATTTTTAGTTTGTTTACAATGCTCAAAATCATCGGATTGCAGGAAAATACTAAACTATTTTATAAGTTCATTTTTGTACAAATCGAAAGATTTTTTTTAAATAAAATGTTTTTGTTTATACTAAACGATGCGACCTAGTGGCCTAGTCATTTGAACTAAAGATTCGTGAAATTATAGAAAATCGTGAATAAGACGAGGCTGAACTATAAGCGATTGAATGAAAATATTGGAGACCTTAGAATACGACAGGAGCTTGTTTTCGACACGATTTTTACATAAGACATACCAGGGCCGTAAAAAGAACCGTCTCAAAGGAGGTTTTGATGACTGATTTTTTGTATGATATTTTTACTCAAACAAAACACATTATAAAACATTTTCAGTTATTTTTGACTTTTCATTATAAGTTTTTTTTACATTATTAGTTTTTCCTATTACATAGTAACTTTTGAAAATATGTTCTAAAATCTTAAATATTGTAAGCAACACAAATTTAGCTCGTAGCCTTCGCTATAAAATATAGATTACTATCTTTGATGGCAAAATCTTTAAACTGGCTCAAGATTCGGGTACATTGATGGATTTGATTTAAACATACATAGGATGAGTGTTTTTTTAAGCCTTCAATTTCTTAAAAAAAAAATTCTATGCTCAAAACTAATAAACTAAACCGACTAAATTCTTGAGCAAATTCAATGATTTTAACAAGCGGTGGATAAAAATCAAATTTACAAAAGTAAAGGAAAGAGATTGAAATTTTTCGACTTAAATCTTAGCAAATTTAAGAAGAGCCGAATTTCAAGGCTTCTGAAAAAAGGCAATTTTAATAATGTAAAAAAATACACAAAAAATATATGGAATTTCCTGCAGATTTCTTACGTGAAGATTCCATGTTTCTTTATTAGCAAATATTTTACAATAAATATCATTAGCAAATATTATAAAATAACTATCAATTCCATAATTAAAATTTGTTGGATGATTTTTTTAAATAAAAATTCAAGTCTACTTTATATTTGCTATTTTCAGCTGAATTGTTTATACAAAATTTACGAATCTCAACTTTGAAAAGTAAGTCAAAATTTGAATTTTTAACCGGTTTTCTCATTTCAATACGATTTTTGCAATTCCAAATCAGAATTTTAAATATGATCCAAGGAGTGGATGTTATTTGAATTCTGATATTTCTGTTGAATCTGATTTTTTTAATCTGACTAGTGAATGTGAATTGTGTGTGAATGTGATTTTCGAATGATGAATCTGATTCTGAGGTTTCAATTCTGGATTCTTTTTTTATGTTTGGAAAATTATTATCTTAATCTTGTAAATGCATATGAGTTTAGAAAATCATGAAACAAGTTTTGAATGAAATTCAAAACCAAATTTAAACAAATGTTAAAACGTCTCAAAACTGAAATTTTGAAAAAAAATTTTAAATGATTTTCATATGAAACTTAAGAATTTTAAGCCAAAAAAAAAAATCACTAACATTCAAAGTGAAATTCAATGAAAATTATTTGTTTTCCTCGGTATTTTTATAGAAAATTTCAATCTTAGTAAGAAAGTTCTGTGAAGCAAATTAAACCCTAGCTTCTCTAGGCCTAAACTCTAACGATTTGGAGATTTAATAAGAATTAATTCTAGTGTTCTGTATAAATTCTTCCACAACCCTTATGAAGAACTTTGGGACTATGAAAATTCATTATGGATTTTTTTTTTAAATAGAGGAACATGAGACTGAGCCGATTTTTGATAAAGTTGATAAGTGTTCGGATGCTGAGGTCAAAAAAGTTTAGTTTAAAATTTAAAAACCACGAGTAATTATCACGTTGTTTTGAGGTTTGTATGGAAAATATAATTGAATTTTGTAGATTCATGAGTTCAAAACCAAAACAAACCTGTTTAACCCCGGAACCCCGAACAAATTCAAGTTTTTTTTAAATAGACCTACGTTAACCTCCATGTTAAGTTATGTTTGATATGCTCGATGAATTCTCGAGACATGCAAAGAAATTTATATGGGTGCCGCTCTTATTTATAGTAAGGTTGCCAGAATTTTTTCCGCACGTCTCCGGGCCTGATAATCCGGACTATTTTATATAAAAACCTGGCAAAATCCGTCAATTTTGATTTCAAAATTGTTAACTCAAAATGCGGGCAATATCCGGACAAATTTGCTCAAAACCTAATAATTATTCCACGAAAATCAAGAAGAAAAACACTAAAAAAATGTTTTCACCGAAACCTATAATAAGATTTTTTGATTTCAGAAAAGTGTTCTTGATTGTATTAAGAAAAAATAAACTTTTTGAGAAGATTTCGTTTTTGGACAAAAACATAAAAAAATTAAAAACATAATTTTAATTTTTGTCTGATTTTGCAAAATAAAGTGACTAAATCCGACCCTTTTTTAACAAAATCCGGGCAACCGAGCCGGGCCGAACTTTGTCCAAATTTTGTGCCAAATATTCGGGCACGGTTATTTAAAACCGGGAAATCTGGCAAGCTTATCCTAGGAGGTGCTTCGGAACTTCTTTGAAACGTATCTCGTACCAAAGTACCCTCAATTCGCTTGATTTGCTGGTTTCTTTTGCTTGAAATGCTAAACAACAAAAAAATATTTTTAACCTTCCAAAGCCGTTCGCTAAAAATCCGTTCGGGGAAATTTGAACTGTAGTTTGATTTCGTTCTCCTGGCTGCAAATATTAACCGATTTTGATGATATTATATTCATTGTCTAGGTAATTTATTCTAATTACTCAACATTTCAAAATAAAGTTGATAAATATTACCACATTATCAGAAACCGGTCCAGAAAGTAAAAAGTCCGAAAAATCAATTTTATTTTTAAAATACTCATAACTTCTGACAGCTTTTCTGTATTTAACTGTTTTATTAATGTTTGAAATCGTCAAGAATCCATCTATCCGACAATGTATAGATATGTTGGGGTCCAATGAAAGTGTTGACCGCTATGACTAATCTTCCGATAGAAAAAAATCTTACTTTAAAAGAACGACATCCAAATTTGGCTTTGCTTAGCTGTATTTCATTTCCCAATGAACCGATTTTCAAAACTCAAATTTTAATTTTTTGGCGTTGATTTGATCATTATTTTCATAGAACATACTTGGTCTGTCAAAATTACCAGTTCATCAGTATATTGGAATGATGATAAAGATGTTTGAAATGTGCGCTTCGGGTCATATTGACCCGAACGGCTTTGGAGGGTTAATTTATGCGGGAGTCCCCCACCCCTCTCGTCTTTCAGGGAAGGGAAGGGGTCTCAAATAATCATAGGAACAATCTCCGGCCTTTAAAACTCTTACATACCAATTTTTGGTATTATTTTACTCCGAAATATTTTTGAAGTTATCGTCTATATCATCAAGAGCAACCCTGAACATGGTCCTTCGAGCCGGATATATCGATGATTTTACTGCGCATAGCTGCTGTTGATGCTTGCAGCCTGACAATGAGCTCGGTAAAAGTGTCCTGAAGAGAATGTGCACTCCAGAACAGTTGTAAAATAGTCTCAAATAGATGAATCTGAAAAATAAGTTAATTAACCGTCGAAACTGAAATAAAGCAAGTATTGTACTGAGACCGATATAAGCAACGGCAAAAAATTTATTTTTCTAACTAAAAATTTATACATGTTAAAAAGACTCAAGAAATGTTTGCATACCTACATCTTGAAACAAGATCAATTACGCTAATGAATTTGTAAACCAAAGAACTGTGAAAAATATATGTTGTTCTTTACAATAATGAAAACTAGATACACATATGTAGCAAAAAGAGAACATCGAAGCGATTTTCGCAACCCCCTCAAGAGTCCAAACAAGAACATCGATGTTAACCCTATGGAAAATAAAGACATAAAACTATTTGTTCTAGTTTACTAAAGCAGTCATTATTCTTTGAAAAAATATCACACTACACCACTTTTGCTGGTTCAAAAGGTAGCATAACACTATCTTTGGTAAGAATAGATGGCCCGGGTAGATGATATTTTTTTTAGTTATAAATGAGCTCCAATTGTGCGGGAAAATTAGTAAATAAGTTAAAATGAGAGATACCAGTGTTCAAGAGTAAGAGAGAGAAATTGTACGAATTGTTGCAAATTGTACACTAATTGTGGAATTTTGATCATTACCATTTCAAATACAAAGATTTTTTTGTTATTGCTATTCCTCGAAGTCATCACACGCCACGCTTTCTTTTTGACAGGTGGCTAAAATATGAGCGAATGTATCGGGCCAGACACCAAACGCTCAAGACGGTTGTCAGCCGTCTCCCGTTCTCAAAGAGTTAATCTACGGCCAGGACCTTTCCGTCAGCTCAAAAGAAATCAAACTACTGGAAGTGATATGTGAATCAAATCAAAACAATCTCTTGTTTTTCGAATTTCCAATTTTAATTCCATAACGTTTTACCAAGTTTTCATTGTTTTGTTTTTGGAACAGAACCTAGTTCATAGAATAGCATATTTAGTTTTTTGTTTTCTTGTGTTTCATTATTCTTCTGATCTATTCGCTCGTGAGCGCTCAGCAAAATGGAAAATCTGTAGTTTATCTTTTCTGTTTGGGCTAACTTTATCGCACGCATATATATTTTTTGTTTTTCTTTGTCTGGTAATTATTGTAAATGGAAACAATCAGCATTGTGTGAATGATGCCTCTTCTGTAAGCATTAAAAATACCTTGATTTCGGCATTGCGATTCTCGATTTTGCTTCATCTCGGAGAACGTATGGATCTACCGAAACCAAAGCTGCACAATTCGAACCAATTCTGATCCTGAAATAGGAAATAAAAACGGCACATTCGCACTCGCACACTTTCACCGGGGTTGTGTACACTCACTCATTCATAGCTGAATGGGTTTGCGCACTCGCACACGACGCAATTGATTCTTGATTTGTTTATCTTTGCTTCTTTCAATTCTTGATTTTGTTTCTGTCAAACAACATGATTCAATGCACATGCTTCCTTTAAATATTAGGCTCTTGCTAAAATCACAACGATAGGCTAGAGAAGGCAGGAAAAAAACGCATCCTATCAAAACTTACTTATGTGTCTCTCTGTTTGTCAATGGATGAACTAAATTTTAAATTTAATTTAAAAAAAAACAAAAACTAAAACATGAACGGAAACTATGCGTTTGCATCAGGCTTCACTTTCGTTTGTATCTTGTTTAAAACAAATTTGACTAACACCAGCAGCATGGACTATGTTGATTATTATTATCGTGTTATAACCTTAACACAATTTTATCTGTATGCCATAAATAAGAGAATTCATTTCTTGTTTATACAATGATTGACATATCCCCTTCTATACAATCGTGTCTGCTCTTTAGTTTTACATTAATTTGTAACTGCATTTTTTTACTGTTTTACAAGTTGCGATCTTTTAGCTACATCCTACATGTCGGTTGCATTGTCTTAATTTGTATATACTTAGTAACGGTTTTTTGTTTGCACTAACATCTTTTCGATTTGCTAAAAGGTTCACCTACTACTTGGTTGTTTGTTTGTTTGTTGCTGTTCGTGTTAATAGGTGTTCATAGTTAATATATGTCTACTACTCTGCAGCATTTCTGTTTTTTTTTCTTCGATTGAGTGCACGTGTGTAGGTGTGTAAGTCTTGGTGTGAACTGTTTTTATTTTCTTCTTGATGTTTACTTATCCCTCCTCTCTATGAATTGTTTTCTCTTTTTTCTTTAAATAGTAATATCGGTTGCTTCATTGCTATCGAGCAGTTTACACTTTTATTTCAATAACTGTTTATAACCTTGCCTCAAAATGTACTTTACGCTATGCATTTTCTTTTTGTTATTTTTTATATTTTTTGTTTCCTCAGCCACTAAAACCTTCTCCTCCTCCATTTCCCAGTCTGGTGTAGATTTGCTGTTGTTGTTGATGTTCTTGTTGTTTTTGTTGTTGTTGTAATTGTTTGTAATAGTGTTGATTTTTCTTTTCCCCCAAATACCCGAATAGTTGTAGCAGCAATTGCGTTATTTAACTTAATCCGATTCAGCGCGCATGCCACGAACTTCGCCCAAGTTGCGCTGCTTGTCCAGTTCCTCTTTGGTTTTGTCCTCCAGCTCACGGATGTCCTGCATGGTTAGGCCGTGCCAGCTGTCCATCCAGCAGAATACTTGTCTGAAAAAAAATTAATGTTTATTCGAAAGTGACCCATTATATCAATATAAGATAAAGTTGACAGTCTTTAATATCAACAAGATAAACAATAGTTAAGTAAATCCAGCTTACAGTAAATTGAGAGGAGCCTGTCGGTTTTAAAAGAATATAAGTACCAAACTGACTAGTGCTAAATTTAAGCTCAATCGGACTTGATTTGAAGGTGCCTCAAAGCGCTCAAAGTCAGAGGTGCGTAAACTCGCTTCGGAAAGAGTCATTCAGCTGATGTCTTCCGAGTTTAACTTGTTACGTGCAGATTGATTTTATCTTTGTTCCAATCATTACGTCAATGCGCACAAAACGAAGAGAACAGTTCTGCATTGATGATTTTGAAGCATCGCACGCAGAAATAAAATCTCACAACGAAACAACCGAACGAAGCTTTCCGAACAAAAAATGGGCCCCAGCGTTCGTTGCCCGAAGAACCGAGCGAACATAACCTCGTACCAGCGTTGCCAGATTGCAAACCGCTCAAATCCGTAGGATTGGCGAAAAACAAAAAATGTACTGATTTTGACAAAAAGAAACATAATGACCTTTTTTTTCGTTCGGTAGAATTTTCGTTTATCCGCAGAATCCCTATTTTTTCGATAATTTGTAGAAAATGTTGAAAATCTAGAGTTAGTTTTGATTACGTCGTATAAACCAATATAAACAAAATAGAGTTATTGGTTGAAAACTATTGATAGACATGTATTCTATGTTAGGTAAAAACTTGGTTTCATTTGATCAATAAAAAACTTCAATAAAATTATTAGAATTTTGGACGTATAATCGCTTTCCCTTTTTCCAGTGCAATTTGGTTTTAACGACATTTTTCGCAGCACTGGATTGCCGTAATGCAAAAGGACGCCAAACAACAGTTCTTCGTGTTGGTTTATGTGTCCTTAGGCATTTTGGTAGAAAATGCATTGCCAGATGATAAAAAGTTTGTTTCTTTAAACGGTAATCGTTTAAATTGGCTGTTCCGACTATACTGCAGTGACAAAAATTATCAACTTTCTCCTGGGTAAGTTCAATAAATGTTACTTTTATTTCTAACATTAATTTCAGCCCGATAATTTTTTCTCCCTACGGTGGCAGCTAACTTCTGTAGGGAATATATCACCTGCGAGGATCCAGTAACACTCCAGGGATTGAAACGTAAGTACTCTTTCTTTTGCTCTTTCTCGCGATACTTGACGAAGTACCATCTGAAGACACATTCCACGCGCTTGTACCGCTCAAAAGTGATTTTTATCCGTTCGCGTATCAAAAAATCTCAAAATTGTCTATAATTTTGATAATTCAAATCACACAAAACCAACGGAAAAAAGAGAAAAAAGTTTTTTTACACATGTTTTAGATGATTTTGAAAATCAGTTTTTTTGTTGAAAAAAATGGTGTTTTTGACAACTTTTACAAAATCATTTATTTTAAATTTTAAAATGACCAAATTATATTCATTTTGAAAGAAATTCAATTTGCGACCGTTTGCTACAATTTTTTTCATTTTCAAGTAAACTGGTTGACTTATAGAATGATAACAATGCAGAAAAGTCAGGAAAAGCGATTTCACGTCGAGGTGGAATGTGTCTGAAGAGTTTCCTCAAATTTAATGCAATTAATCGAGTCGTACCCAGGAGGAATCATATCCCATTAGAACTTAAGTTTTTCAAGCAAGTTCGCTGAAATTAGCGAAGGTTAGAACATAACAAAACATGTTTTAAGATAAAATTCGTGAATTAGCGATACGACGTATGCGCCTAAAAAGTATTACTAAAGGTCGTAAGTACGTTTTCACCCGAACTTCTAAATTTAGGCCTGTATTGAGTATCCTGGCACGTTTCTCATCTATTCTTGTATCGCATATCAACTTTTCAGACAACTATGAGTTATATTAGAAATACCAGAATTGAAAATGTATTACAAAACTTTAGCAGCGATTTTCTCGAAATAAGTCAAGTGGCTCATACGACTTAATCAAAACAAACTCTAGAAATACGAGATTTCGAGCATCGATCCGTAGATCCGCAGAAGTGCTTAATCTGGCAACGCTGCCTTGCACGCACAATTCTATGCTCGTTTCCCGTTCCCTTATACCTAAGGCTGATGTCAAGCTGAGGCAACAAGCATCGCTTTGCGTTCTAGATTCCAATAAGAAAGCAATGCAACGCATTGGTATGTCATGCTGGCGCGCCATGGTGTTTTCAAAATTCACTACAAATCATCACTTCTCTACATTGGATAATGCTTGGAATCGTCTTCTTTCTTTCGAGAGCCATTAAAAACTCATCAGATCATGATCCGGATTGCGAAAATGCCTAAATTTCAACGGACAAAGTTTTCTGTTTTTTTTACGGGAACTATATTATCACAAATTCGGACGGGTCTTCGGACTATTGTGCTTAAAACCCGAAATCACTGCTTCAAACCGAGAAAAAACAAGATTCCTATTGGATTTCCCACTTGTCGCGCTTCAAATCACACAGGCATCAGCTTTGTCGCGCTTTCCAATGCGCTCAGCATGACAGCTCTGCGCTTTTTCCATGGACCAGGTATGTCCAGGACCAGGATGAGAGCAGGTATGTCGCGTGAACGTGTTGCGCTGCTTGTCGCCTCAGCATGACATCAGCCCACCACTTTTAGCCACACGCTCCTTTATTTAAACTCAAAATTAAGTAATTTTGGTTCAAAACAGCACTTCAGTGGCAGCCCTCAACTTTGAGTACGACTAGGCAATCGCAAAATTAAGTTCTGATAGGCATACTCAATACTAAGTTCGGCAGCCGAACTAAAATTTATCCTTTTTCACGAGGGTTGTTTATTTTCAGAAAATTAAAGGATGGTTAAAATTTTGTGTACCCGGATGCTGCTGTTCCGGTACATTGCATTGCAATTACAGAGCGATGGAAAGTGGAAAGTTTGACTCCCGGTCAAAGAAAACTTCCGAATGTTACTTCCCACGGGAAGTAAATAACATCCGGAAGTTCCCGGATAGTCCAAGCCGCTCACCATATGATGACAATGACGGACAGAATTTCATGCTGACACGGTGGACATTCTATTATGACGTTCCTTGATATAGTCTTCCGGTAATTGTTCCGGAGTGACAAAATTTTGCGACGTGTTCGTTGGTTGCTGTTCCAGTTCGAAGTGAACTCGCTAAGTGTTTTCAGTTCAACAAAGAGAGTTCAATTTTTAGTTCATAAGGTCGAACTCAGCTTTGCTCCCTCACCGGAGGAAAAAAAGGGATCAATTATGAGTTCGCAGTTCGAACTCCGTTTTGAACCATCGCAAGGAAGAAAAAGGGTACTCAACTTTAAGTTCATAGAATCGAACTATGTGTTGAACCCTGGTCATACTTAATTTTGAGTTAAAAAAAAAAAGAGCGTGCACGCCCCGATGCGTTCTCCGATTGATGTGTTCGGCTGCCAAACGAAAACAATTTGAATTTTGAATTCGCAGAAATGAACGTTCGCTTTGCTGGCTGATGTTTCCCCTGAGTCCCCGATTGCTGTTTACTTTTACTCATTACTTTTACTGAAACTCAAAGTTTCAGTTTTTTTACCCTAAAAAATCACTAAAGGAGGGATGACTAAAGGAAATCGGAAAAAAAGAAATTTCAATTTTGATGCCAAATGCATGAAAAGTCGAGATATGGTGTTATCTCGAAACAAATTTTCTGGCCAAAATCGACTTTCTTCGACTTCGACCTGAAAACGGCTGGTGATAAGATTACTAAGGGTTGTCTGGAGTGGAATACCGTGAGACCAATAAGCATAAGCAGACGGCATTTTTGATATTTACACTTGACCTTAGTCATGCTTTTGATCCCATCAGAAAGTCAGCTCGCCAAGGGGATCCACTGAGCCTGTTATGTTTAGTGACCTTTCTTCAGCCTCTTTTGGAAAAGCTAAAGATGGCAGACATTTTCAAGCATATTAAACTATCAAAGTTCGCCATTTACAAGCTATCTGTACCTGTGGCCTGAAAAGCGACATTTTCGTTGCAACCGGGACCGTCAACCAGCAAATTTACGTGAAGGGGTGTCTTCAAAAACGTTTGCTGCCTTTCCTGAAAAAGCATGATTTGTCTGTGCTATTTTGGACGGATTTGGCATCCTGCCATTATGGAATAAAGGTCATGGAGTCAACGTATGCCGCTAACAACATTCAGGTTGTACCTAAGGACAAGAACCCTCCCAACACACCAGAACTTCGCCTAATCGTAAAATATTGGGCGATAATTAAGCAGCACCTTAAGAAGACACAAAAACTGTTAGATGCTTCTCGCAAATCAAACTAGCGTTTGCGCCGAAGAAAGTGGATAAGGTTACTGTGCAAATTCTGATGCAGGCGTCAAACGAAAGGCTCGCCAATTTGGACTGGGTCGTCTGGAATCTTCATTGGGTATTTTTTACGTCTTTTATACATATTGAACTTCAAAAAGAAAGATACATCGACTTTTTAATAAACAAATAATCGATTTAAACGTAATTTAGCTTGACCACTTTTTGATTCAAACACCCTTTACCCCTTTATTTTTACATACCGAAACTTGAAGCCATGGGAATCGTCGCCTCGCAGCTCGCTTTTCGCAACGGTTTTGGAAAAAATGCTGTCAAAGTTCTAGGTGTCGTTTTCCATAAAACACGAAAAATACCATAGAAGCAAACTTGGAAAAACTGTATCGAACTGTACCAATATGAATGCTAAGCTTCACAAAACTTGATGTCAACCGCCATGGTTATGTGAAAAATTAAGAAGAACTTGGCCTACACTCCCCAGATCTGGAGTAATAGTCTCTACAGGTCAACCGATGTTTGCGGTTTAAGAACAGGATTAGTTTTAAGTGGTCGGCTCTTCCCCAAGCCGTGTAAAACTACGGTATTCTCAGTGATATTATTACCGAAATGACCTTTAATCTTAACTAAGACAGCGGCACTGACTTTTTCCAGTAGACGGCACCCGAATTGCGACCGAGTACACGAAACGCGCCATTGTAACGATCAAGGTTATAATTGCCTTTAAAACCATTGGCAGGCTCGGTTCCACAGAAGAAACAAGAATGATGTGGATTTTTCAGTACCAAATATTCAATTTTCCAATACAAACCTAAAAGTTCAAATTTACTCATGTAAACGATACTTAAAAATTCTGCAAAAAATCACGAATGAGTTTTGGATTAAAAAAAAAGCTTTTTAGACTCCAAGGTTTGAGGATTTCAAAAATGACCCCAAATCGACTCAGTCTAATGTCGCAGAGCTACATACGTCCAGAATGCAAAGAAGAGAGCTGGACTACATACATAAGAGGTACACAACTTCCCAAACCGCGATGAGCGGCAACAGTCGACGGCTAAAACTCGGGCACGGAAGCTTTACGAGAAGATGCTGACAAAATATGGCTGCTGTGCGATGGACGACGAAACGTATATAAAAGCCTATTTTAAGCAAATTCCGGTGTTAGAGTTTTTCACCGGCTAGAGCAAATTCGATGTGGACGACAAATTTAAAAAGTATTCTTCAAGCCTTCTATTCTTCATGCCTTTACAAATTCTTCTACCTAGCGTTTCATCTCGCCGCACGTGTCAATGAACATATTAAATTAATAAAATTTATCGGCGATTAAAACTTATCATCAAATTTAAAAAGAAGAAAATGTCGAAGTTCGCTTTCAAATATCTCGTTTGGCAGGATATCTGCTCTTGCGGACTGCCAAACGTTTACTTTGCCTTTCGTGACAAAAGGCAAAGTAAATGGCGAGATCTACAAATCTGTGTAACTCGAGAAGCGCCTTTTGTCGTTCTTGCAGCAGCACGACGAAGCTCCACTATTTTGGGCGGATTTGGCATCATGCCACTATTCTAAAAGTATCCTGAAGTGGTATGAGGCCAATTCTGTCCATTTTGTTCCAAAGGACATGAACCCCTGGAGCTGCGCCCGGTGGAGCAGTACTGGGCAATAATGAAGCGGAAACTTCGGAAGAGCAAGTCAAAGACGAGAAGGACATGTTAAGAAAATGGGAAAAAAAACTGAGAAACTGGTACCGGATGACACTGTAAAGACTTTGATGGAGGGCATCAAGCGAAAATGTGTTCAACTTTATACTCAAGGCTCCATCGATTATCTTTTCTTTAGATATATTCATAAAACTACCCTTGAATTTTGGTTTGATTCTAAACATTAAAAGAAAATTGGTATGACGTTGCCGGTGTCGTAATAATTTCGTGTTCGCCCTTCAACAGGATTTTATAAAGGTCTCGTGAACACACTCATGGTAATTTTACGAAGGTGACCCAAAGATGATAGATAGTTTCTGAAGTTGAAGCGCGTCAGTTGTTGACCCCCAGGAACCCCTAATGTTAAAAAAAACTCCATTACATACCGGTGGAAAATGGTGAACAGTCTTCGCTCTGATTTCTGGATGAAGTTCTCGATCCTGGACTGCAGCCCGAACCACTTGAACTCGCAGGTGACCAGCTTGTAGCACGTCATCACCGGCTGGACTTTCTTCTTCCAGTCCGGACCGACCAGCGGTCCTCGGCCGGTTTTCACCGATTTGAATCTGAAAATTAAAAAAAAGAGACATTTCAGTACCGATGAAATCGGTTGGTTAAATTCGATGGGAACTTACTTTGTGGGATCTTCCGTTTCCTTATAGTCACTGGCGGACACCGGATCATTGGCAATGTCGATATGAACTACTTCACGCTGTTTTAGCTTATCCTGGGGTAACTCATGAGCCTGAGCCAGAAATAGGCGGCATCAACAGGAGGAAGAATTGTAAAAAAAAACAAATTGTGTAAAACCATGTCAGGCTTTGTTCATTGGAACAACGATAACACCTTAGATTTAAAGGCAAAAAGTCCAAAATAACTTAAAAGTAAATAACGTAAAGTAATTTTCTAACCGTTGACCATTTTCAATAAGGGATTTGTCTCAATTGGTTAGAAGACCTCGATTAGAAAATTACTTTCCAGCTAATCTATCTACAACAGTGCGTATTAGAGGAAAACCACCACAACCGAGCAAAATCACTCGAAAAAGCACGTGCAAAAAAGTGCGTGAAGTCTATGGTAAATCAAACGCGATGATGGGAATGTTGGATGAAGAATGAAAACTCATGTGCAATCGAAGGCTAGTTTGAAACACGAAAGGTTGTCTAAGAGTCCATATGCAGATGAAGAATCATTTCAAAACATTATGAATTATATGAGGTTACTTATAGTTTTCATAACTTTTTGGCTATCATAATTTGTTAGTTTGCGGTTAGTGAAAGCCTTTAGAGTAAATATGTACTACCAAGTCACTACACTATGGTGAGTTATAAGCGGTTTTGTAGTTGCTTTGAATTGAAATGGATTTTTCTAATGTATAATGTGGAGATGCTGTAAAGCCTTTGGTAAAATTTTCATTTGCTCGAAAAAAAGGTAATGATTTTTTTTAGGTTAAGCCTACTTAAAATGGTACATATTTGGGAATATTTTTTTGAACGATTTGAAGATTGAATTAAAACCATTCAGATTCAAAATCTAATATTTAAATTCTGAATTCCATATCTAAGTTGAAAACTGTCATCTTAGTCATATCTATTTATATTTTATTACTCGGATTTTTTTCTCTGTAAAATTCAACTTTAATATAATTCGGAATCTTAAATTGAAGGGAAAATTAAGAATTTGAATACACCAATTTGTGAATTTCTTATCGCTAGAATATATTATCTCTATTTTTTCTACCTAACCTAATTCTAACCTCTTAATCTATGAAGTGTTAAATTTTAAATTTCTAATCTTTTTATACTCAATCTAATTTTTTTAACCCTGAATTTGTCTGAATTTCCTCTATTTTTCACTCAATCTCTGATACAAATATCAATCGTTGAAAGCTCAATCTATGGAATCATAATTTCTGATTTTTCATACAATTAACCACTAAGTTCTTGGATCTTTTATTCTCAATCAAACGATTCTTTAATTCTGATTTAGATAGCAAACTCAAAACCCTGATTATTTGAACCTGTTCAACTTAGTTTAACTCAGTAGAGTTATAAAAAAGTGAAATAACAGAAACTAAAAAAAAACTAAGAAAATTACTCCATACTTCGGTCAAATTTATGACTAACCGGCGGAAATTCATAGAATATATAATTAAGAAAAATACCACTTTGTAAATCTCGGAGATCTCTGTGAACATCAAAATAAAAACAAAACATCTAAGATTACAAGAGCAAAATCTGAATGCTAAGTCCTGACTGAATTCTTTTCCTGAACTACGTTACGCCTCGACTTCGAATTTCGACTCCAGATGACGAGTCTGTAATGTGAATTCAGGATATAAGTTGGAAATCTGACAATTATCCCTAAATTTGAAATATTAATTTTTTAAATGACTTCAAAAACTAAATTTTGAATCCTAACTCTGAATTCAATCCATAAACTACAACTACAACAATAAACTGAAATCCGAATCTGAAATCTGTTTCTGCATCCTCAATCTAAATCTAAATCTGTAACCTGAAATATGATTCTGATATATAAATCTAAAATCTTATTACAGGGGCCTATTCCCTAACTTTGTGACTGAGCCACTGAATCAGTTTCAAGTGACAGTTTTTTGTATTTTTTTGAGGTAATTCAATCACTTGCTCGACTGCAAGTGACAGTTGCGATTTACTTATTTGTTGTGGTAGACCCTACAAAAACAAACAAACAAATTCCTTTCCACAAACGACCAACTAAGCCTATGTGGTTTATCTATAGGTGCGGTCAACTAAAAACTTTAGTGTTAGTTCGTTGTATCCATACAGTTGTTTATAAACGATTGTGACGTAACACGACGCCGTCGCGGTGGCAAACATTCAACGCATCAATGAAACCGTAGCAACGTCCCAGAATGTTTGTTATTGACGTTCCCAGAATAGAATGTTACTAAATTTTCGAGATGCCGTCGTGTTGTGAATGCAAAAATAATCTCGATGATTTTAGATGTCAAATTCATTCTTCGGGTTCTCGAAGTAGTTTGACGGATTCAGCTGCAAAAGAATTCGTTCCTTTCATGAAGTCGCAACCAACAGCAACGGTAGGTAAAAAGTCCTTGTAGAAAAAGCTGGCTGAGGAGAATTTTTTGAGGAGTTTTAGCGAATACTGTTCGGAACAATTGGTATTTTTTCAGTTACAGAAAACAAAACCTTTTTTATAATTTTCATAAACAGTTTCTTAAAAATCATATTTTAATTTTATGGTGAATTTATAAAAAAGTTGATTTATAAAAATTCCGCCGATATAGTATGCAAAAATTACGATCACATTTCGATTACGAGCTTAGCTTTAAAATGGCACATTTCAGGTTTTCCATATCAGATTTGTAACTCAAATCAAGATTCCACATGTAGTATTCAGGTTCAGTTTGAAGATCTAATGGTTCGATTTAGAGTATAGTGCCAGTATCTCGGAAATTCGAACTAATTTCGTAATGTACAAACAGTACAAGATGTGTTAGATATTTTCAAATCATTTGAAAATTATTTAATCGCTATTGAAAGGAAGGATACCGAACATGTGATTCGATTTTGAGCATATTCTGATTAGAACTTCCACTCGATGCTCGAGCTCGATGGTGTGGTGTGCGTATGAAAACTGCCGTCGCAAGGCGACTCCGACGTCGAGACGCCTTTGAACGATTGTGACGTAGCAATCAAAACATTGAAAAAACTGATTCTCACACTCGTGCAACGGTAGTCTTGTCCGCACCTATAGATAAACCACATAGCAACTAAGCAACTTCGAAGCCTGGCGTCTGGCGTCGAAAAAAATCCCAGTGACTACTTCTCGTCGATCACATTGAGGACGGCTGTTTTTTACATGCATGCTTACACATGTACGTACATGGGATAGTAGGCGTGTGCCAAACCGTCAACACGCGTCTGACTCCGCAAATTTTATTAAAAGTTGTTAGAAAAACAACAAAAATTAGCAACCAAAAACAGTTGAAGTGTTAAAAGTTCGCCAAAGAAATCGTTCATGTGAAAGTTATGGGTTGGAATTGCACAAGTGCCTTTGGAAAAAATTTGTGGTTCAGTAAAAGTTAAGAAAAACCTCATCCAGAAAACCTGGTAAAGGTATTTTGTGAATGCAATTGTGTCTCAAGATTTATTATATTCAGTGGAAAAATTAAGTTAATATCACCACAGAGCTATATAGTCAACAAAATTTGAAGTTTGCTGAAGTCAACAGGACATGTCATCTTAGCTGGAAAAGAGATCCGGATGGTATCAAATATACAACATGTTTGAATCTGCGTTAAGCTTTAACAGTTTTGGGTGAGATCAATCCATTATTTAAGTTTCAACAGACACAATTTTGAAAAAAATGAAAGACACAGGTCTTCCATTTTCCAGGATGCTTACAAGTTATGGTCATGTTGATGTTAGAAAAAGAAGTAGGAGAAGCTTACATACATGTACGTACATAGATCTGAATGGGATATGAGAAACTATCAATTATCTCTTTTTTATAGTTTTAATAATAATAATAATAATAATCCATTTTATTCGTGTAACATAAGATATGTTCAATCTTTTGAAGTGTTACATTTGGGTTTGCATTGTTTCGACTTCAATATAATTGTTTCTGATGACCTGTTCAATGTAAATCTTGATAGTGAAGATTTCTTGAATTCCGATTACGACTTAATGGACTGAATGCTGGTAGGAATATTATTCCAGTTCGAGATGCCTCTTACGAGAAACGAGTAATAGCAATAGACTGAAATATGAGGTGGAATTACAAAATTTATAGATCTAGAGTTTTTTACTGGAACAAATAGACTTTTAATGTAATGCGGACCTCCTCTAGTAACTATTCTATGCAGTAAAACGCACAACCTATGTTCATAAAAGTTGTAGAATGGGCAACCGATCAGCATTTTTTGAAGATGAGAAACACTTGAAAATCTAGATAGATCATAGACGTAACGGACACATGAGTTCAAAGCAACTCGAAGTCCGTCCATGGACCTAACTGAACAATTTGAATAGATAAAATCTTCGAAGATAAACAATGAATAAATGTAGCATTTGAACAGTTTTAATTTAGTTTTAATATCGAGGTGCCTAGTAGTAAGATTAAGCCTTTTTAAGGATCTATAGATTCTGCTACATTGTTTTTTTACTTGCCTTTTCCATGACAGTTCATGATCAAAGATTACGCCAAGATTTTCCGCATAATCGGAGAAAATAATTTCCGAGTCTGCCAATTGTAGTCTCTGAAGATCTGAATCATCTATTAAAAAACAGAGCTTTAGTTTTTGCGGGGTTTATAGGTAGAAGGTTTAAGTAGGACCATTCATTAACTTTTAGTAAATCATAATTGATTTTATCACAAACATCACTCAGGGGCACTGATTTGTTAAAGCAAAAATATATTTGCACGTCATCAGCAAACATTTGAATATTGCAATATTTAAGAACTGTAGGAAGATCATTTATGAAGAGTGAAAAAAGAAGTGGTCCTAGAATTGATCCTTGAGGAACTTCTGACTCAATGAGCATTAGGATAGACAAACAGTTATCAAGGAATACAGCCTGTTCACGACCCTGAAGGTATGATTTAATCATTTTCGCTGCGGGTTCAGAAAAATAAAATTTAGAAATTAATTTTTCGATGAGCTTCTTGTGGGACACCATGTCGAACGCTTTAGCAGTATCTATTAATAGGAGAACTGCTAACGCTTTTTTATCAAGAGGCAATATCATTATGCACTTTAATCAAGGTAGTTTCTGTACTATGATGAGCACTAAATCCAGATTGACTATAGCTTAAAAGATTTTTCTCATTTATATAGTCCGAAATTTGTTGTGTGATCAGCTTTTCGAATATTTTTGAGATGGAGCTTAGAAGACTAATTGGTCTTAAATAAGTAATATCGTGATTATTGGATTTATTTTGGAATTGGTATAACCTTAACTTTTTTCCATTGAAACGGAAATTTAGATATTCTAATAATGGCATTAAAAAGATGGTTTGGATGGAAGAACAATTTTAACAAGTTTAATAGGGATATTATCGAGTCCAGTAGCGTTGGATTCAATAGAGGCAATTCCATTCACTATTTCATATTCATGAAAAGGTTTGAACCACAAACTGGAACCGGTTGAAGTTTGTGGAATGAGAATTTCTTCACTATTATCGAATATAAAATTTGAATAAAAGTAGTCATTTACATCTGAGGCTAAAAAATTAGAAATGGATGAAATTTTTTCTTCATTACTCAGACCAAATGCTTTTAAATTATTCCAAAACTTTTTAGCGGGTAAATAAATGTTTAATTTAAGCTTGTCGTGTGCAATTTTATCTCTTGAAATTAGGATATTGACTTTATTACGCAACCTTTTGAATTACAGTTTGTCGCTTTCATATTTTGGATAGTTGGATAGTTGGAGCACTTTGGAGTTCGTTAACTATTACTCATCCTTTCAGAAACTTTGATACACTAGTTTAGGCTTTATAAAGAAAATACCTTCATTTTTTATACAAAAGTCAACACAAAACAACAGTTATTCTGATTGCTGTCAAGAATCGCAGATTTCTCATTTTATTTGTTGTATTCAGACATAACGAAATAACTATTGCCTAGCTTAGGATAGGCTGAGCTCATTTTCAGCTTTCACATTTAATTTTTCTGGTTACAAATGGTATTCAAATAGATGAATATTTAAAATATGATTCTGGTATCTGAATCTGAAATCTGAATCTGATATCTAGATCAGAAATTTGTACCTGAAATCCGATTTCAGATTTAAATTTTATCTTCTGATTTCAGATTCAGATTACAGACTCAGATTTAAGATATTCGTCTTATCGAACACTATTGGTAACCGGAAAAATTTGAAAGCAGATAATGAGTTCAGTTGCTACTCTGGAATCAAACATTTAGTTCACGCAATTCCACGCTTTCCAAGGTTTTTGTTTAGAAAAATATTCTCAAAAAAATAATATTCAAAACCTTCTATCTCAAGCTAGTGCTAGGCGATAATTTTTTCGTTCGGACTACTCAGACTCATGTCTAAAATCAACAAAAAAAGGGAACCTTCAATTCTTGTCAGCAACCAAATTACAAATCTTTATAAATCATAAACTGTAAACTAATGATGATTGTAGTTAAAGTTTCTCATTTCCCATTGAAATCTATGTACATATCTATGCATTTTAAAAAACAGCCATCTTCAAAGTTATCGATTTGGGTGACTGAGTCCAGTCACGCGTTAAATGCTAGTGACAAAAAGTAGTCACTTGGAGTAAAGCTTAGTTCATTTAGAAATGGGACAGTTATGAATGCGCTTTTTTTTTATTTGGTTGGATTTTAACTTCTTAATTATGAATGCGCGTTTCTTGAAAACCATTCCACAATGGGGAAAAAAGTGTACAAACCGCGAAGAAATTCAATATCTTTCGTCCTACATGACCCAAATCTATCAAATTATACTTTCCTTAAGTGAAAATTTTCGGAGAATCGATTGCACATAGATTTCAAACGCCGCACAAGCTTGCGAACGGAGATATAGTGCCTTTTTAACCCCTAATTCCCCTACATTTTGTAAACATTCCAGAAAAACACTGTTTCGAACCAGAGAATTTTGAACGAAAACAAACCTATCGTGTGTGATTTTTTCTGAGGAATCGAATGGAGGCTGTTTTGACTACCGCACGCTTCAGAAAATGGAGTTATGGCTGTTTTTACCCTCAAATCCCCTACATTTTTCAATTATTTCAGAAAAAGCTTGCTCGGACTTGAAAATTTTGAACCAAATGGGTTGTATCTTGTGTGGTTTTTTCCGAGCAATCGAATGAAGGCTGTTTGAGCCCCTGTACACTTCGAAAAATGAAGTTATGGCTGTTTTACCTTCAATTCCCCTCAATTTTTCAAATTGTTGTGAAAATGCATGTTCGGACTTGAAAATTTGGAATCTTTTGGAACGTATCTTGTGTGATTTTTTCCGAGGAATCCAATGAAGGTTGTTTGAGCCACCGCACGCTTCAGTGGAGTTATGGCTGTTTTTACCCTCAATTCCCCTACATTTTTCATTAATTTCAGAAAAAAAGCATGTTCGGACTTGAACATTTTGAACCAAATGGGTTGTATCATATGTGATTTTTTTCCGAGAAATCCAACGAAGCTTATTTGAGCCACCGCACGGAATTGGGAACAGGAGTTATGGCTATGTTGCCCTCAATTGCCCAACATTTTTCAAATAGCTAAGAAAAAGCGTGTTGGGACTTGATAATTTTGAACCAAATGGGTTGTATTTTGTGGAGTTTTTTTCGAGGAATCGAATGAAGGCTGTTTGAGCCACCGCACGCTTTGGAAAATGGAGTTATAGCTGTTTTACCTTCAATTCCCCTACATTTTTCAAATTGTTATGAAAACGCATGTTTGGACTTGAAAATTTTGAACCAAATGGAACGTATCACGTGTGATTTTTTTCGAGAAATAGAATGAAGTCTATTTGACACACCGCACGCATCGGAAACAGGAGTTATGGCTGTTTTACCCACAATTCCCTTTGATTTTTCAAAAAGTTCAGAAAAACCGTGATCGGACTTGAAAATTTTGAACCAAAAGAGACTTATCTTATGCAATTTTTTCCAAGGAATCCAATAAATGCTGTTTGAACCACCGCAGGCTTTGAAATATGGAGTTATGGCTGTTTTTACCCTCAATTCCCCTACATTTTTTCTGAAATCATTGAAGAATGTGGGGGAATTGAGGGTAAAAACAGCCATAACTACATATTTCAAAGCGTGCGGGGGTTCAAACAGCCTTCCTCGGAAAAAATTGCATAAGATAAGTCTCTTTTGGTTCAAAATTTTCAAGTCCGATCACGGTTTTTCTGAACTTATTGAAAAATGAAAGGGAATTGTGGGTAAAACAGCCATAACTCCTGTTTCCGATGCGTGCGGTGTGTCAAATAGGCTTCGTTACATTCCTCGAAAAATATAACACATGATACGTTCTATTTGGTTCAAAATTTTCAAGTCCAAACATGCTTTTTCTTAACAATTTGAAAAATGTAGGGAAATTGAGGGTAAAGCAGCCATAACTTCTGTTTCCAATCCGTGCGGTGGCTCAAATAGGCTTCGTTGGATTCTTTGGAAAAAATTGCATATGATACATTCCATTTGGTTCAAAATTTTCAAGTCCGAACATGCTTTTTTCTGAAATCATTGAAAAATGTAGGGGAATTGAGGGTAAAAACAGCCATAACTCCATTTTCCAAAGCGTGCGGTGGCTCAAACAGCCTTCATTGGATTCCTCGAAAAAAATCACACAAGATACATCCCAATAGATTCAAAATTTTCAAGTCCGAACATGCGTTTTCCTAACAATTTGAAAAATGTAGGGGAATTGAAAGTAAAACAGTCATAACTTCATTTTTCGACGTGTGGGGTGGTTCAAATAGCCTTCATTCGATTGCTGGGAAAAAAACACACAAGATACAACCCATTTGGTTCAAAATGTTCAAGTCCGAACAAGCTTTTTTCTGAAATAGTTGAAAAATGTAGGGGAATTGAGGGTAAAAACAGCTATAACTCCATTTTCCGAAGCGTGCGGTGGCCAAAACAGCCTTCATTGGATTCCTCAGAAAAATTACACAAGATAGGCATGTTTTCGTTCAAAATTCTCTGGTTCGAAACAGTGTTTTTCTGGAATGTTTACAAAATATAGGGGAATTAGGGGTTAAAAAGGCACTATATCTCCGTTCGCAAGCTTGTGCGGCGTTTGAAACTATGTGCAATCGATTCTCCGGAAATTTTCACAAAAGGAAAGTATAATTTCATAGATTTGAGTCATGTAGGACGAAAGATATTGAATTTCTTCGCGGTTTGTACATTCGTTTAATCGAAAAACTTTCTGAGATGGATATGAACTGAACACTTTTTTTAGTTATCATATTGATCAGAATTTTCCAGAAACACTTGATTTGATCGGTGCTTTAGGTGACTGCATCCTACTTTTTCAATTTCCGCTACTGTTTTGACAAATACTTCTTATATGACAGAAACTGGAGACAATTTGGTGGATTCAGCTGTTTCGAAATTATCTAAACTTGATTGAATTTGTAAAACAAAAACACGTTTTAAGGAAGATTCAAACAGAAACATTGTAGAATCATCACAAACCTCAATTAACAATAAAATCGATTAGTTTAGATCTTAAATTAGGCAGTTTTCAAACAAGGCTGATCTTTTCAGGCTTTTGAAAACATCGAAATCCAAAGTTTTCGTCATGATTTTTTTTCACAGGAGCGGAATTTTGTTTAGTAATGATATTTTTAAAAAAAAAAAAAACAACCAGCAAATATAAACTGTATTCTGCTAAAGACCTTGTTAGAACCAGAAATGTAAATGAATTCAACTGACGTAACTTGTGAAACATTGTTTACATCACAAGTTTTATCGACCATAAAAATGTATTTGTCACATTGGCACAGCCCTGGCTACACAGCTTACGAGCTCTGGAACTAGCAAAAATTTGTCTTTTGAGGTTGAGTTTACATGATTGATTGCTGGGCAACACCTCTACTAATCCAATGCTGTCAAAATTTTGCATACCCGATCATCAGGGACTTAGCAATAACCAAAAGAAAGTGTCCCATGTCTAAATGAACTAAGCTTTATGTTGGACGCCAGTAAAGAGACTGTAGACGTCAGCTCCGATGTTGCTAAGTAGCAGTTGGTCGTTTTGTAGGACAGGAATTTGTTTGTTTTGGTGACTTGTTGCTTGTCATAAAGATAAGGAATAGGCCCCATAAATTTCTAAAATCTAAATCTAGAATTTTTAGTTGTATGTCCATTTTGTATGTTGATTTATCGAGGAATTAACCAAGGAACTATCCCCATTCTACAATCTTAACCTGAGAACTGAATGTAAATCCTGCATCTAAAATTTGATTCTGAATCTGAAATTGGAATCTGATTTCGAAATCTTAATTTAAATCTTAAACCTTAATCATAAATCGGAAATTTGAATCTGAAATCCCAAAATCCGAATCTTGTACCTGATATTTGATATCTGAAATTGGAATGTGAATGTTAATTCTAAATTTGAATTTTATGTGAGATCTGATATCTAATGTGTGAGGTCTGATATCTGAAATCCGAATTCGTGAACTAAACTCCTAAAATGACAGCTAAGGCTGAATCTTAATACGGATCTAAAAGCTGAAAACTCAAATCTGTTATCTGAACCAGATGAAAAATTTGAACCTAAATTCTAAGCCTGCCTTCAAAATTTATATTCTGAATCTGAAGTGGAAAGTTTAGGATTTGATCATTACCTCATTTTATTAATGTTTGAATTCTGAAATAAGGATGAACCTGATGAATACTGCTTCTTTGGAAGAAAGAATGTTATCTTAAGCCTTCAGTGATTCGAGTAGATGATTGCATGTCTTTTTTTTTAATGATGAATATCAAATGCTTAACAATATATCGAGCAGTACGATAAACTCTAATAAACTACAGAGTAACTGAACAATGTAAAGCGATCAAATTAATATGCAATGAAGTTTCAAAGTTTGGTTCAAAGGAAAACAGGCTTCTAAATTTTGGAATTACGCAATAGAAGAAGGGGGCAGCACTCACATTGTTCTGATCGCCGACATCGGCGACGTGCAGTGATTCAATACAAATGATGAAATTCTCCTTCATATAGCCGGGATTCTTGATTGATGTGTATTCGTGTGTTTGTTTGGGTTTTTATGTGGGTGGGTTGTGAGGGATTGTTTGTTGTTGTCGTTGTTGTTGATTCATTTTTATTTTGCCATCACCAAAGATTATTTAGAAGGAAGAAATCCCATAACCGGATTCGGAAAATGACGGATGACGTCATGAGAGTACAGATGTTGTTGATCCGACCACACGTTTTTTCCGACAATTTTACAAATTTACAAAGCACGTTTCACCCAACAGATCGCACACAAACACCGGTAAAGGTCGGTTTTTCATGTTTTCGTTAATTAAAAGCGCATTTCCCGAGCACAGCGGAAGAGTTGGTTTAGAAAGAAGAACGCCAGTAGAAAAAATTCACACGCGTAACCCAGCACACGGTTGTTTTTGGTTTATTGTTGTTTTGGATTCGAATCCGGATTTTTTTGTCGATTTCATGTGCATCAATCATATTCGGGGGTTAAGTAGTTAGTTTTGGAGAATTTTTTTTAGGTATCGCACACCGCACAGTTGGGTTTCATTGGTTATTTTTTTCATTTTAGAAGAATCATACGCATGTAGAGAAAAGCGGGCGGGAAAAAACGAAAACAGAAAAGAGAAAAAATTGATTAGTTCTTTCACATTCGAAAGCACACTTACGTTCGGCATCTCTCCGTCGCCCTCGGCGTGCAGCGTTTCCACCATTAGAATCATTTTTTCCTTCATCCATTTGGGATTCTGCGGAAGATTTTTGTTTGGGTTTTTTTAGTGCAAAGAAAATATACCGAGGATTAGTGCTGGAAATTGAAATTGGCCTCTCAAAATCGGATGAAGCTATTGGTGATATCAATGAATATTTGAAGGTTACTGAAATAAGGATTAGCTATTGATTATATTTTTGCAAAATGAAATATGCAATAAGCTTTCCCAAACTTTTAGTTAGTCCATGAACATTGAACATCTTATATTTAGAAGATAGAAGTCATACAGGGGAGTAAAAATGATCAAGAGCGTAACATATTTGTCAATTTAAAAACTGAATCCGGAATCTGGGTGTCAAACCAGAATTTTGAATAGTCTAAAGTGTGTGAAATTCGATGTCTAATAAAAAAAATTAAGACATCTGGAATTTCTTACCTGATATGAATTTCTTAACACTTCTTAGTATTTAAATAGTCCTAGTCACTAAAAGAACTCATACTGAAAAATCTCATGATTTCTAGCAGCAATTAAAATTGACAGATTGCTCGATTTTATCCGGACCTGCCCGAATATTTGATACAAAGTTTGGGAAAGGCCCGATTGCCCGGTTTTCGCTGAAAAAAAAGTCCGAATTTTGCTTGGATTCATTCACTTTATTTTTAAAACTTAACAAAACACTCAAATTGACATCTTAAAATTTTTGATTTTTGCACTCAAAAACTTAATTTGTTGAACAAATTTTATTAAAAATTCCCAATCAGGAGAGCCTATCAAAATCATAACTCAAACATACCTCAAAAAGATATTTATATCTTTTTCAATAAGAATTTTGTTATTAAAATTTGCGACTATTAGTTTCTTGAATCTTAGTATTTTTATTGACATTCTTGAATACGATTGAACTCACTTTCAACGATAAAGAATTTGTTTGAAATAATAATCGTATCTTATTTTGATATGCATTCAACTTCCTGTGAAACACGAACATCGAAGTCAAAGCTCAAACCGTACTTCAATGAGTTTCGCTCAACAGATTCTTAAAATTGAATCCAATTTTTGGGAAACCAAAAATAGAACAGTGTGTTTATAGAAGATGTTAAAAAGAAAAAATACAGTAACTCTATTTTTTTTCAGAAATGGAAAATTTAGCCTTTTCTGAATCGTTTTCAGACAAAATTAAAATATTTGGTCGGTGAGTCCCCATACGTTATGTTTTTTTGAAATTTGTAATCCATATTTAGACATTTTTATCTGTAAAATTATTCCAGTTCAATGACTTTTTTCATTGAAAAATATTTTTTTTTTCAAGTTATTGTCATTCTGAAACATTAAAAAATGTCAACTCCTGGAAAGAAAAGTGATTTGCATTTTCTAAAAAAAATTTTTATACGAACATTTCATTTTATTTTTTTTAAAAAAACGAACACACACATATAGGATCTCAGTGAAACTTCATGTTTCTCTGAAGAGATCTATTTTAATTCTACTTAAGACTAAGCGTGCATCTTTCAAGGATATAATGGCTAGCATTTTACTAATGCTAACACCACCAACCCAGAGAAAGAGTATGTACTATGTTTGCCGTGACCAAAACTTGATCTGGCTTAGAAGACTTGAACGCTATCCTCTAGGCCACGGTCGGCGGCATCAAAATTTATATTCATATGTGTATATCTCGGAGAACTAATTCTGTTTAAAAAAAAAATGATACATGAATAGGAAGAGTCCAAAACCATTTGATTGGTTTCCAACAAATTTTTTTTTCCTTTTTTTTTAAATTGGTTTTTGGAAATATTTCCACAACATTGGCAGGCTGTGATGCATATGGGTACGCACTTTAAAAAACAAAAATAATATTTTTGATAATACCTCTCATTTATGGCATTTTTAATTTTTTCACTTCAGATTAAATTCAAACAGATCTAATCAGACCAGTTTTCAACAACATTTAAAATATAAAATTTAGTTCAAAGTTAAAGTACTAGCACTGAAATCCGTTTATCTTCCACTACATAACATCAATTTTAATTTTTTTTTCTCATATTGAAGGTGAATAAATTTTCTATTCTTCATCATTTGAACTTCCTTTTTGCTTGAAAATTGAATTACTGTTGATATTTTCGAATTCATGATCAACAAAACGATGAAAAACGATTTTTTTTTCAAGAGAAATTTCAATATCATCGACAGTTATAGAGAAGATTTATGCGTTTAATTTTTTTTTATTATGGATTTCTATGGTTTATTCAAATGAATGATTTCCGTAGTTTTTACCATAATTGGTATAACATTGTAGAAGTTATGACTGTTTTACTGTATCATTAAGGTTTTATTTAATAATAAAGCAGAACTTCAGTGTACAGAAGAATAAAGAAGTAAGGGATGAACTAAATATGATGAATTTGAATTCACTATTGCCAACAATACTGTTAATTTTTTGTAAATTTAAGATCAACAAAAAGATTGAAATGCATTATTTTGGAAAAAAAATTCAAATTTATCAGAGTTTTAGACTAGATTCATTCATTAAATAGAATAATCTCAAAAAAAAAAACTATAAAATTAAATTTTAAATAAAGAATTCAAGAGATTATTTAAATAATAGTGGGTTGGAAACCGTAGAAGCTAAGATTATTTATCCTTAACAGTAATGCTAGCTCTTTAAATAAAATGGAAGAATCACAGAGTACTGCAGGGTTAGAAAAATTGGGCTAGAAATTAATAAAAATAAAAAGGTTAAAGGAAACTCCAGGCTTATATTGATCATTGTATCCAAAGACAGTAACAAGCAAAATTTAATTTTGAAAGAACTGCTGCAGCGATTTGCATTGAGTCTGAAGTGCGGATGGAATTTTGAGACATTTAACTCAGGAGAAGCATAAAAATTGATTAAAAATTGATTTTAACGTATCGTTTACTTTTCAATATTCATTATCTTATTACTATTATTTTTTTTTTGAAAGCTTGAATTAAGGCAAACGTTCCTACTCCAGATCGCATCACGATAAGCGTTATCATAAAAAAGTTATAGCTATAGCGGTTCCTAAAAACTGATTTTCTTAAGAAAATCTAAAGATAATGGATTCAAATGGATTCATAAATGGATTCATATAATTCTAGATAATTCAAATCATTTCAGATAATTTGACCCTCTCAGACTGCTGACAGGATTTGCAGCCAATTTTAGAATTTTAGGATTAGAAGATACTTTTTAAGCATTTTTTATGTTTTAACAGCTCTGTAACTAGTTAAAAAAAATGAAAATTTTTCAAAGTTTATGGTGACATTGTTGAGTTACCAGTTCAATTTAATAGTATTGAAAGTTAAAACTAAGATAACTAGGAACTCTGAAGTAATAAAACATTAAAAATAAATTTATTTTTTGAAGAATTCAAATAGAAAATTTTCAAAAAATATATTTTGTATGGGGGGTTCACCGACAAATTATTTTAATTTTTTTTTTAATGTGGGTTATTGAGATTCCGCTAGAAATTTTTCTCGAAGTTTTCATAACTTGCTGAGTTATAATTATGTTAGATTTTTCTCTGCCCAATCCCGATCAAAAGAGAAAAACTAAATTACAGTCCCCCTACAATCATTAGTCACTTAACGTATCATTTCACCACAAAATAATCGTTCATTCGGGTGTTAGTGGATCAAACATCAAGCTTTGCATGAATTTCAGTCATTAAATATTCCCTCTTTGATTTCAAAAATGATTTTGTTTCCAATTTTGTTGAAAAATAAAATAATTTACCGAAACAATCAACGTTTTTCAAAACCACAATTATGGGTCGAAATTGAAGCTTGTAACAATTATTAGTCATATTGCCCACAATTATTAGTCACATAGAAGTCCATGGCAACACCCGAATATCAACATGAAAACCAACAAGTTTCTGGCAAACATTCAGGGGCATTCTTTGCTAGTATACGTTCAAGGGGCAATTGGGTTGAGCTATAGCAACCAAGAAATGTTTTGTTTTGCTAGCGAAAAGGTGACCCATGATTGTGTGGAACTTGGTGGATTCTGTAACAATTATGGGTCACTTTTATTTTACTAAATATTATTGAATTTTCACATTTCATTCGCTCAGTTTTATTTGGAAAATGTAAACTCTTCTTTTGTGCTTATATGGGACCAACTCATTTGGTTGGAATCTTTGATATACCTGCATAAGGGGCTTAACGGTTTAAGATGTCAACCTTATAACAATGGAATTTTATGCGATAGTTCCACAGCTTATAGTTTACTTTTGATAGAAAGTATTCAAACAGAAATTTTACTGTAATCAGACGCACGAATAATATTTTTAATGCATTTTGATGATATTGTCGATTAACTAAAAATAATAATATGATATAATTTCTTTTGGTTTAGTAGATATTAGCAGTTCTAATGATCGGTGACTAATAATTGTGTGTGACCCATGATTGTGGGGGGACTGTATATCAAGATGAGATATTTTGATATTCAATTTTTTTCTTTCTGGATGATTTATAATTTAGTACTCGTAGGATGTAAAAATATCTATATAATTATATCAAAAAAACTATGCAACCCTATACTCAATAATACCAAAAATTGTGGATAAGAGATGAGAATCGAACTGATCACTTTTCCAATACCATCCCATCCTATTAGCTGCGTGTCTTTGCCTACTGCTCTACCTGAGCTTGTTAGGAAGATGATGTTTATTTTCCTACTTATTCTTTATAGGCCGATGCAGCCTGTTTGTTTAGAGACGTTTTTCGAGCGCGCCGAAACAGACAGCCATTTTGGTCCCACGAAAATGGTCAATGGGAATTTATATAAGTTTACCTGATACATTGGAATATTGTTGGATCGGAATCGGACTATTGGAACTTACAATGGGAACGTCGCACAGGAATCAGGAAGCTGTTTGCATGAATTAAAATGGGACAATGAGAATTTCAATAGGTTTACTTGATGTATTGGGATCGAACTATTGGAGACGGGATGCGTGCGGACAGGCAGGCTGGTGACTTCGAGTGTTATTCAGATGAATAGGAATACACAAAGGTGATGCATTGAAATTAGAATGAATTGGAATAGGATTCCCGGGATTTAAAAAGGAATACTAGACAAAAAGCCTGTCAAAATCAAATAAAGCAGGCAGATCAAAACAGAGAAAAACAACAGTACTCCCTAGCTTTTTTCTTTTGACTCATACTTCTATCAAATAAAGTATACAGATTGAAAATATAAATGAAATCATATCTTAAAAATTATTATTTTAATTCATAAATGTTATTCAATAAATTTCATCTTGAACCCGATCAGAAGGACATATCAGAGTATTAACTCAAACGTATCTCACCAAGATATTTACATCTGATTAAGTTATAATTAAGTATTCAAAATTTTCGATTTTAAGTTTCTCCAATCTGGATTATATCTTATTCTGATTGACAGACTTGAATAAGGTTGAGCTCATTTTCAATGATAAAATTTTTTTTGGGATTGTCCTAAAATAAAATGATTATATCTTATTTTGATATACGTACAACTTTTTCTGAAACACGGACATCGAAGTCAACGGCCCAAACCGTGAAATGGGCAAGGGCAACAGATCCATAAAATTGAATCCAATTTTTGAGAAACCAAAAATGGTGCATGGTTTTAGCATATAATATGGTTTATTGACATTCCACTAAAAAAATTTCTCGAACAACTCACATCTTGATAAGTTATAATTTTAATAGGTTTTGTTCTGTCCAATATCAAACTATGCTATCTGAATGAGATATAATCTTGAAAGGAGCATATCTAAAATTGATATAAATTAGCTATGATCGCATAGATTTTTTGATATAATTTTAGATATTTTAACATTCTACGAGTACTGAATAATAACTCATTTAGATAGGAAAAAATTAGTATCAAAATATCTCATCTTGATATAATTTAGTTTTTCCCTCCTGAGCGGGAAGCTCTCAAAAGTGCGTTTGATAAAATTGTTTGAGTAACGATTTTGATATGCTCTTCTGATCGAAATATCAAACTATGCTATCTGGACGAAATAAAATACTGATAGGAGCATATCAAAAGCTGATATAATTTAGCTATGATCGTGTAGTTTTTTTATATAATTTGAGATATTTTAACATCCTACGAATACTAAAATATAACTCATTTAGATAGGAAAAAACGAGTATCAAAATATCTCATCTTGATATAGTTTTGATTTTCCCTCCTGATCGGGTTACCATGAATGATTTTCTAGAGGCGTAAAATACGATTTACAATCTACTGAAGTGTTTCGAAGAAAAAAAATGTTTCAAGTGGTGTTCTTCATTTTTGTTGACTTATACCTGGATTTTGACCAAATTTGCCCAGATTTTGCGATGAATGTTTCGAGATCAAATGCCCGGATATTCCCGACCTGGATACATGCGGGGAAAATTCTGGCAACCTTCTAGCATTCAAAACGGAATCAAATTTTTCTGAAGAAAAAATATGGTTCTTCGATGATAAAATTATGAGACAAAAAAACGGAACACTGACTGAAGGATTCCTAATCTAGGTCGAAGTAGTTGTTTTGAAGTAAACCTTTAAAAAAACGTTCAAATTTGACGACTCAGAACATGTTCCATTTGCAAGATTAGCAAATTTTCTATATAAAGACGTTAAAGACAGGAAAAAACCCACATTAAATGTTTCAACAAAAACTTTTTTCTCGGAAAAGCTTGTTTCATGAATTTCAACGAAAGTAAGAAAAAAAACATTACTCAACTTACATCCCGGATGTTATTTACGGCCATTATCAGTCGGTTTGCACTTTCGAACCTTGGTAACTTATTACTTCCGAGTCATTTATCCATACCCATACACCGGGAGCACTATGTACTATTTTATTGGCACGTTGTGGCACTTACTTTTACGTTGTACCTTTTAATTTGAACTTTAAGGGTAGAAGCAATTCAAGAAAGTTGTTATTGAAAAGAAATAGTCTAAAATTTATTCTATTACTTTTTTTCTCTCGAGTATTGAAACTGATAGTAACAAAAAATTAAATAGAACTCCAGATGTAAATTATTTACACTCAGAATTTTTCCCATGTTTACACTCGTTTTGTACCCGTAACAAATGTTCCATGCAAACGTCCCGATGCCACTCGGAACAGGCATTTATTTATTGACTGTTCCACTGCAATATTTTCCATACGTTTGAACATTCCAACTGCATGTTTGAGATAAGATTAAGTGCAGTTTAGGGCAGCTCCCACCCTCCGGCCCGATTTGTTAGTTTTAGGCACACATGTATTTGATATTTCGAGAGTGGGTCGAAGCCCCTTCCCCAAACAAAATTTTTGCTGCGTTTTGATTTCATTCAACAAAAGTGTCAAAAAGGCAACATTCCTGTCTGTCTACCCATTCACCCATTCTCGATTCCTGGAAAGGACCCTTTGGATCCCGAAACTGAACTAGCCGCTGAAAACTGAACTTCCATGATTACGTGTGGTTTGGAAAAGTTGTGCCTCCGGACACAGGGAGGAGATTTATGATTATTGTCTTTTTTCGTTGGTAAGTTTTTGCTGACTGTTGCTATACATACGGTTATGACTGTCCGGCAGTAGGGATATGCATTCCAGGCTTCCTCGTGCACTTCCAGGGACCCCTTGGGTGCCAGTAACCGGATGAAGGCCGGCACTTTTGACGCCAGGTGGTAGATTTTGTAGGTATACTGGCCGGACGAGTATTGGCCGCCTGACGGAAACCAAAACACCGGGGACAGAAAAAAGTTGGTGTGTATGTGCGTGGGTGGGTAAAATGGGCGAAAGTAGGACAAAACACAATTATTGATCTGATTGGTGTAAATTCTCGATGACATAACACAACACGTTGACGGGTTTCGATGACGATGAACCTACCGAGTAGTGGGAAGTTGGTGAAGGGTTCATTCTTTAGCACTTCGATGCCCTCGCCGCCGCCGGTTTCATTCTTGGACACCTCCGCCACCGAGTACAGCTGTGCGACTTGATACTGGAAAACGGGAGAAAGGAGAGAAAAAAACGGCGCTTAGTGAATACAATTAAATTGGAGTTGATTGATCATCGTGTCGTTCCTTCATCATATTCTCTACGATAAAGGAAAGGCGGGTTTTTGTCACTTTTACTTAAACTTTAAAGAGGGAAGAAATTAATTTAGTAAATTTTCACAAAGTTACAGAAAAATAGATAAAAACTGTAGTTTAAAACTCAGTAGGGGTAGCACTGGGTCTTATTTTGAGAATCACGTGACGCGACTTGCTAAATTTCATCTCTCCAGACTAGAATTGCTAGCTGAAAAGAGCTGTGATTATTTTGGATGAGGTCCAAGTACCGGGATCTCATCTAAAATAACTTGACTTTCCTGAAGAGATTCCTGAAGTTAGGGCGACAAAACCAAATTCCGCGAGTCATGGCATTTGACTCGTAGAAATGTCTACACTATTACACGTTTATCAGCAAAATATCAGTCAGTATTTATATCCCATTCATTCTTAAACATAAATTTATAAATGTAAATTCAGAACTCAGATTTAAAACTTATATTCTGAATTTAATGATTAGAATAGGTAGGTTTAGATATACAAATTCCGAATTTAAATTCATAGGTCAAATTTAGAATTCACCATTCTTTTTAGAAGTCAGATTAATAAATTAAGTCCGCCATAAGCGCGGTGAAGCCGAACTAGGCGTCGATAAAGAATACAAATTCAGATATTTTATTACCTTTTAGTTTTAAGTTTTCTGAACTAAGGTATACTCCGGAACACGTACACTCCGGACCGTATAGCCCGTCCTTTAACCACATGTAAGCTTCGGACCAACCAGATTTCATTGTATAGGTTAAGGTAGTGCCACCTCTATTCCGGTCCTACTTCTCTTATATAATGAAATGTTGCGGGGCAAAGTATGGTGTACGTTAATAAGTTTTCCTCGCAAAAATGCTCTTTCGCTCTTTTCAACATCTGTGAATTTTCTCCTCATGGACTTTTCTATCCATCTTTATCAATCCATCTTTATCAATTTTTAATTCAATATTTCAATATTCTTTCTCCAAGAATATACATTTCACCGATATGCCAAAAATAAATTTACAAAAATCAACTAACGGTGGTTAACTGATCTTACAATTCAGAATCAGAATTAAGCCTGAGAAGTCATATCAACCCTCTAAAACCCAATCCTAGATTCAGATTCAGCTTCAGATTAGGAAGACATATTCATAATTCAAATATAGAACTTATGTTCAATGTATTCAGATTTCTCATTAAAAATTAAAATTTTGAAATCAAAATTAAGATTTTAGAATCAAATCAATGAGTTGTTAATCATATCACCATCCTCTTATTCTGAACAATTTTTTAGCAAGGTTGAGCTCTTGAAGGTGTCATCCTTGGCCACGTTCAGCCATCAATATCGTAGTTGGTTCAATTTCACCAGTTGTAAAAAAATCCATCCAGTTGTAAAAAAAATTAGCAAGACTCTTCCCTGTGACCGGCAGCGAGAGAGTATGAATCGCTACCACGACACCATTTCAACATGTACATCTATGACAAAATTTAACTGTTTAAATGTACTCTTAAAATATCAGTTCTCTTTTCTCTCAAAAAATGTACTGGGTATCGTTTTTTAATATTGATTTTGGTTTTTTGTTTAATTATAATTACTTAGCTGAATGATTGTGCCATTCTAAGGTTTCATTATTTTCATCAGTTTTGCATCCTCGACAATTTAACCTCAGACCCCCTTGGACTCCTATTTTCCATATACCTCCTGCCGAACGACCAGCACCTTTTTTGCAGATAGCTTCAACACCATCCTGCATAACGTCCTCGAATAAATCAAGACTTCCCGATCCTGCTAGGTGAAAAACTGCTTAGGGGCTGTTCAAATATTACGTAACGCAATTTTCGGTCATTTTCGACTCAGTTTTAAGTAATTGATGATATTATTGATTACGATCCTTTGTTCTGACTTTTGAGACTGAGAGTTGGATCTAATATCAAGATAAAGTCCTATATAGCTAAAATTTTCAAAAGTTCCGTTTAACCACTGAGCATGAAAGTAGTGTGGATTTTCCAATTTTTCCCGATCCTCCAATCCGTTTTATGTAATGATTCAATTTACTTGGAATCACAAAATTGATAACCTTCAATTCTCAAACTAACTGGAGAAAATCAACAAAATATAAATTAAGGTGATCTTTTACCAGTTATATGACTTTCTATTGGTGTTATCAAAACTCATCAAAAATGATTTGATAATGACATGTTTCAATTCAATCTCATTAAGTTGTTTTGAGTCTATTGGAAATTTTAAAGCCATATTGGTTGAGTTGCTAAAAGAATATGACATTTCAAAAAAAATTAACGGTGAACGAACAAACATCTAAAAAAAATATTAGAATTGCCTTGATTCTGATGCAAAAAATTACAAATTTTGTCAATATTCTTCGTACAGGCTTTGCTATGCTCCGTAGTTGCGGAATCCCATAGGAAAAATCACATCAAAGTATCCATTTTACTGGTGCCACGTGAAAAGTACACTTGCAACGAAAATGGGCGCCATAACTTCCTATAGAGAGATGGATGAACATCTTGATTGCTTTTGGCGCCTTCCTACTCTGGGTGATTCGAATAAAAAAAAAATGGAAATTGGGTGCCATGATTTTTATTTGATACGAATAAAAACTAAAAATAATTTTCGAATTCCACAAAAACATTTTCGAAATTATCTCTCCGTTGTGTTATTCTTCGCGTAAAGACGAACACAACAAAAAAAATCGCATGCAAATCGGATGATCCAGTGAAGAGTTTTGCGTGTTCGCAAGGAATATTTAAAGAAGGTAGTGCCAAGGCAGCCCTTCTCTAGTATTGGTACAGGCTGAGACGTCACAATCACGCAAAATTTGTTAATTTACTAGGAAACTTATCTTTTTCGTTGATAATTCGAAGAATCTGCTGAAAATTTTCCACTTTGATAACATGGTATTGTAGAAGGATTCTTGCTCTTCAAGATCGGAACAAAAAAGTTGCATTTCCGAATAATTTTTCTATAAAATAGACCATCGAAGTTAGAAAAAATGGTGCATTTTCCCCATTGAAATTTGCAAAACTTTAAAATTATTTCAAAGTCTTACATGAAAATGTTCAAATCAGTACAGTTTAAGCTCCTCATTGCAATAAAGTGATCAAAACACAAATTTTTATACAAAACAACAATCTTTTATTGGCGTTTTAGTAAACTGATTCAACAATCGTTTATTGATGTTAATTGTTCCACATAAGAATTGAACATGGTAAACCAGTTGAATTAAAATCATGACAATCAGTTGAACACCCAATATCTACTAACTAGACCTTTTAAAAGCTGATTTTTCTTCATTTTTGCACGTTTTATCTTAAAGGCGACGTTGCATTCATTAATAAAATAAGAAAAAAAACATAATGCAATCTTCAACGGAACAAAAAACTTCATAACATAGTGAAATAGAGGCCTTACAACATAATCGAAATGAAATTGGAATTCATTTTCGTTCTAAAATGTGTTTTTCTTCGAAATTCCTAACATTCTCATATAAATTTTCGATACAATCGTTTTTGTGACGTCACAAAAAAAATCCAATATGGCTCTCGGCACTACCTTATTTAAATATTCCTTGGCGTGTTCGTACATTTCTGTATGGTCTGTCTCTCTCCCTGTTTTATATATATAGAATAGGCTTGCCAGATACTTCAGAAAAAAGCGGGACATTTCACGATAAAAAAAGCGGGACACAGCCGAAAAAAGCGGGACATTTAAAAAACTCTTTAAAACATCTTTTTTTCCTTTAAAAAAATAAAAACAGATTAATTGTATAACCAAGCATCATCCAAAGTTGTTCATTGTACACTGAGGTTTTTTCTCACGCGGATTGATTTTGTTCAGTTTTTTCTTACATGACTTCTGTTTTCCCTGGTTTTTGTCATAAACACGTTTAATTTTCACGTTTCTCGCGAATTAACACGTTATTCAAGAGAAAATGTGTATACATTTAAAATATAAGCCCTACAAATCAATGGAGTATTTGATACCGTGTATAAAACCATTCTGTAGTTACAAAAATATTTCAAATTTGTTTTAAACATTTGAAAACTCAAGAAAACTTTCATCATTATATACTAATTATTAAATTCCGGCGAAAAATCTTCAATCATTTGAAAGCAACCTTCACGTTTTTTTCTCCATACTGAATCAGAATCTTTCTGTAAAGCTAAGAACATTAGATTCTTTCAGTAATGCCTTATATGAAATATGAAAAATGCTGCCTATTTTGAGAAAAAAAAAGTTTTTGAAACCTTTTCTGTGTTGAACCAATGAATTGAAATTGAGGCTAAAGTTTGATTTTTTCAAGTGTAAGTTAGTGAACTTTGTAAAAGTTTTCCAAGAAAAAAAGCGGGACATTTTGAGGAAAAAGCGGGATTTGAATGAAATTTAATAAAAACTTGTCAAGTTGTTGAACAACAAATGACAACTTGATTTAAATTCGAAAAAATCTGAGTTTTTTGCTGCTTTTGATCTGCCAAGCTAAACCTAGCGAATCGATTTTCTTCAAATTTCGTGCAATATTTCTTCATTCATATCTACACATTTGGTGAAAAAATGGTGTTGATCCAAAGCGCCCGGTTCAAATGCGAGCTGTGCAAAGTTGTGGATCACCTGTGCCACCATGGGAAAGAAAGATGCTTTTTAGCCCCTAGGGTTTGAGAAACCAAATCGACTCAGTCTATTAGAACAATATAGAAAAAAAGTAACCATCACAACAAACATTATAATTCTAAGTCATTATGCCCTAAACTTTATATTTGCTGCGTTCGTCAAATAAGTCAAATTGCAGATTTTTACAAATTATTTCTGAGTTTTTATTTGAAATTCCATATTGTAAAGAGAATAGAAGGCAACATAAATTTGAAATGCAAACTTTCACTTTCACAATCACTTTTAAACAATCACAAAGAAATTTACTGTAAAATACATCCTGATTTTTTATATAGTTATTTGAATTGGATCGACAATCCGCATGTGAATTGCTTACATTTTTTTAATTCAAACACAAGTGTTCCACTCAAGTAGTTAATTTTAGATGCACATGTGTTCATCGGCAGCTGGTTAAATTTCCATTTTACTTACGTAAAAAAAACCTACACTGCACATATTGATTGCTGACCATCCATAATGACAAATTTCCCTAGTAACAGTGAATCGGAAATTCGGGAACAGTCATTGAGCGTCTGAAAGAAATAACCTTATGAAACAGTTCAACTTTGATTTTTGTACTTTTTTATCGGTCAAATAATATTGGTTATGAGATGTGAGAAAAAGTATGAAATGGAAACTTGAACCGTTGAAAGGGGCGCCCTAATTACAATTCTGCATTGATTCAAACACTCCTTAATGTGAAAGTTTACGACTGCATTACGAAAAACGTGGTGAAATTTGCCTAGATGGTATTCTAACAAGAGAAGGCGGGGTTCCTGCTTATTATCGTGAAACAACATCAAAAGGCTGTCATTTTCATGTTCTCAAGACTTTCAGCGGAATAAACATAATGATCATTTTTGTTATTGGAATAAAACATGCCACCGTCCGTCATTCTTCTGTTTGAAATGGAACGCGATTTGTTTTATAAAATTAAGTAGGAGTCAACCTCGTCCCGAGCATTTCCGTTTCACTCTATGTTCATTCCAACATCTTCAAAGGGCATGAATTTTACATTCATCCCATTGTTAAAACTAAGAAACAATTCTGAAATGTATTATTTAATCAAGAAGTTATAACTGAATGGATATTGTAAATGATTTTTGCTGATTTGTTAATAATCACTTCTTTAGTTTGACGTCATACAGCTGTGCATCAACACATTGCAACGTTATCAATCAATAGGTTGCAAACTAATAACGAAAAAATGGAAGACAATACACATTAACCACTACTACTTGGGGCTGTGTAGCCTCACCCACGTTTTGCCGTCGTCATCGTCGTCGTTTTCTGTTCGTCCGGCCAGACATTCTAATGAAATGATAATGGAGGGAATTGGAAACACACGTAATCGTAAATCATGGTGGAAAACGAAGCTTCGGCACTCGAAAGCCCTTGATAAGATAACCCACGTCATGGTATGTAAATACCGATACCTACTTTAGAAGCCACCAGTTATAGTATCATATCGTTCGTTTACAATTGACTGTTGCTATTTGGAAAACTAAAACCAGCAGCCATTAGAGGATTATAGCTAAATGAGGCATTGCTGTAGGTAATTTGTTCCTTTTTGCAACCTTTGAAAACCTTGTTCAACCTGTAAACAACTTAGATTTGAGTCCTTTTTTGTGGATCCTTTTTTTTTGTTCTTACAAGCTGATCCGGTGTGCTTTGCTGCACGTTTCAAAAATAAATGAATTTTCCTTATAATTTTTCAAATTTCAATTGTTTTGTTAGCATTATTTTAAATCAAATTACAACAAAAAACAAAAGCAACCGCTATAGAATAGAGATGCAGCTGGAATCTCGAATTGTAATACAAAAAAGACTGAAACTAATTTTCTGAAACTTGAAATTTTAATTTGTTTCAAAGAAACGAAATTTTTAATCTGTTTATATAAGCTTCAAAAGTTTTTTAAATAAATTTATTGATTGATATAAATTCCCCACCCTTCCAATGCGGAAAGGGCTCAAGAACTATAACATCTGAATGATTTCACATGCCACATTTGGCTCCATTTGAATGATAAGAGTTCTCGAGTTATGTCAAATAAAATATGAAAAAGGGCTAATTTTTTCTGTTGACTTCGCCGCGGTCCCAAATTATTCATATGAAAACAACATAACTTACAATATATGGTCCCTTTGCTTGATATATTCTTGATTTATGCAAAAAAAAATGATAAGGGAGCCCTCATGTTCTTTCTTCCCATCCTCCACTGCTGGAATGAAGTAAATAATTTTCATACCCATTTATTTTCGTACCCAAAACCCCTGTAATATAAAATTTAATCACAGTTGTTGAGCTTTACAACCAAATTTATATGAAACCCTTTTCTTTCTTACCTTATTGATTGATTGCATTTGCTGGCTCCGTAAACATAAATTAAGAACTTATGCAAACAAAATTGTATTGGGCCATCATTCTCTCATCCAATGTTTCTGCTCACCGGAAGAAAGGTGGTGTCCCAAATAATCATAGAATCATATCAAAATAATTTCCCACGTCAAATTTTGTCCATTTGTTAGATGAATTCTCGGGTTATGCAAAAAATGTATGGAAGCCCTTCTCTCTCCTTTCTATATCGTTAATCCTATGCTCCTAGGAAGGAATGGAAGGAAGGAATGGTTTCAAATAATTATAGAAATATTTCTCGTATTGAAATACCATCTCAAGCCAAATTTGGTTCCATTTGCTTGGTTAGCTTGTTAGTCGAGTTATTCAAAAACACGTAAGAGAGTCCCATTTGCCCTTTCTATCTTTCCATAGCATGGAGGGGTGAGTACTTAATATTCATAGAAATATTTCTTGTACTCAAATACTTGTTGGTGCCAAATTTCGTGTTATTTGCTCGACACCATAGCTTCGTGTGAACTGTCATGTAATGAATGTATTTTGTGTATGTGTATGTCTTATTAGACTGAGTCGATTTGGGGTCATTTTTGAATTTCTCAAACCCTGGAGTCTAAAAAGCTTCGTTTTGGTTTGAAGTCATCCATAATTTTTTTTGCAGAATTTTTAAGTAACGTTCACATGAGTAAATTTGAACTTTTAGGTTTGTATGGGAAAATTGAATATTTTGTACTGAAAAATCATCATCATTTTTGTTTCTTCTGTGCAACCCAGCCTGCTAATGGTTTTTGTGCCAATTTATAAATTCTCTAAAGGAAATTTTCCACTGAACAACATTGTCTATTCATGTTTACCTATGCTTTCCTTTTTGTTCGATTTTTCGGCTCTATTTATTTTATCCTTTTTTATTCTATCCCCTTTCCAACCTTTCTCTATTTTTTTGTTAGTTTTTCTCCGTTGAATATTGTATTTCGTTTTATTTTCATTTTTTAAGCTTTTTTTTTAATATTTTCCTGTTTTAGCGTTTTACTTTTTTCATAACTTTTTACATTTTTTTTCATTTTATATTTGTTGTTTCTCATTTTCTATTTTTTTCCTTCTTTTTTCCCATTCGAGACGGAGCGCTTTTAGCGGCATTTGTACTCTTTGTACTTCATCTTTACACAACTTTTATGTAGTTTTATTTCCATAAAAAAACAAATCCTCAATATGTTTTACCTAAACTATATACTATACACTCTATTGGTAAACAAAAAATTTTTTCCGAGTAATATAACTTACAATGAATAATTGTATTGACAAGGGCACAAAAATTTCATTGCACACACTATTATTTTTCCTTTTTTGATGGTTTTTTTTTTATATTTTTTTCCATTTTGCCTTCCTTTTGATTATTTTTTGCAATTTGTTTCTTCTTTTTTTCCTCTTTTTTATGTCCTCCTTTTTATTTTTGTTTTTTTTTTTTACTTTTGTTCCATCTTTTTCCAATTTTGTTTCCCTTTTAATTATGGTTTCCTCTTTTTTTATTTGGTTTCCTCTTTTTATTTTTGTTTTCCCTTTTATATCTTTGTTTCCTACTTCTATTTATACTTATTTTCCGTTTTAAATTTTCTTCATTTTTATGTTTTAATTTACTATCTTTTATTATTTTCTCTCATCTTTTATCTATCTCCTTTTTAATTTCCTCTTCTCTTTTATTTTCTCTCCTTTATGATTGTCTCTCCTATTTAATTGTCTTTCAGTTTTTTCTCCCTTCTCTTTTATTTTCTCTTCTCTTTGATATTATATTTTCTTCTGTTTTCAATTTTCTAAGGGTTTTTCTTCATTTATTTTCCCTGCTCCTTCATTTCCTCTCCTCTTATATTTTCTCCCCTCTTTTATTTTCTCTCCTCTTTTCTTTTCTCTCCTCTTTTATTATCTCTCCTCTCTTATTTCTCTCCTCTCTTATTTCTCTCGTCTCTTATCTATCTCCTCTTTAATTTTCTTTCCTTTTATATTTTCTCTTTTTTTATTTCCTCTGCTTTTCTATATTGGACCGGGCTTCGACCAGACCGAACTGAGCGATATGAGAAGAAAACAACAAAAATTGAATCTTGTGTTATTTATACTCTCGACCGAATATGATTGACTGAAATTTATTTCTTGAATTGGAAACTGTAGATGCTGGTTAGAGTGTCCGTCTCGGGAATTCCCGATTCCCAGGAATCCAGTTTTCACTCCCGGAAATTTCCGACAAATATTTTTTATGACTTGATTTTTAAATTATTCCAAATTTCAGTGAGTTCAACACAAATCTTCAAATAGATATATTTTGATAATGTAGTCATACATAAAAAAGCTTTTTGACAATGTGTCGATCTCTTTAATGAACATTTCGCAGTGTTTTAGTGTAGAGCGAGTTTAAGACATTTGAATTCTTATCTTCAATCTTTTTCCATCAAACAAAAACTACAATTTTTTAAACATATATGCAAAAGGGCACAGTTACAATTTTTATGGCTCATAATACGTCATATCTGAACTCTTATTCAAGAACGATTGATTTTTTTTTTTCGCATTACATATTAAATGAAGAACGAATAAAAGATTGTTGAAGCTAAAAAGTTGATTCTCTCATAGGTTATTCAAGCTTTTGCAGTCTTTGCAAAACGCTTTATTTCATTTGACATGGTTAGCGATTTTTTGTTTTGAAATTCTAAAATTTTTCCCGGTTTTCCCCCGGGTTTTTCCTGGTTGTAAATGATGATTTTCCCATTTATTATACTCGTTTTTTTTTTTAATATAACATCATGGTGAATAAAAAAATCAAGGTAAAGGGAATCTAATTTCTAACAATTATATCCCAAAACTTGTCAACCTGTTAGAAATCATGACAAATACTTCGGCGTCTCTTAACACGTAGTCTTTTCGTATCAAATTGACAGGTTTTCATGATTTTTTAAAACGAATGTTACGAAATTGGCATCTAATCGTTGTTTTGCTCCACAATTTCAACAATTTTGCAAAAAATAAGTTCGGCTTATTGATCTTGACTATAATGTAGTGCTTTTCAGCCACTTTGGAATTTTCTAGAATTCTAGAACAAAATTGTATAGTTTGTATAGAAATATTAAAAAAAAAATACATCGAAACATAATATCAAATCAGCTTGTCAGCTTGAATGGGGATTTATCTTGAAAAACTTAAAATTCTCAGATTGCAGGAAAATATTTAGTTATTTTCTGAATGCAGATATATATTCTTGTACAAATCCAAAGGTATGTATGTTTAAGAAAAAAAATTGTTTACCTTTCCAATACAAAACAATGAATAACTTTAGTAGTGGTTCAGTCATTTGAACTAAAGATTCGTCAAAATATATAGAAAATCATGTATAGGCCGGGCTGAGCTTTAATCGTTTGAATGTAAGATATTATTTTGTATCAGTATCCATTGCGTGTTGTTCATTTATACCACGGATTTGCACATTTTACTATGTTTTCCTTTTGAGTGTACACGGAACTTTAAATTTGTTATTATTCTTATTAAAATTAACTACCGGGGTATAGCAATCTTATCGTGCATACCGAAACTTTTTGAAGCAATAGTGAATCAAAAAATATATAAACAAATAAAAACACTCATAACTGAAAAGCAACATGGATTTGTTAAAAGAAGATCTACAGCGACTAATTTACTTGAATTCGTTTCTTATAATATCCACTCCATGGATCAAGGAATTTCCGTTCAGGCTCTATACACGGACTTCAGTAAAGGTTTTGATAGAATCGACATCCCTTTGTTAATTTTTAAACTACATAAAAACGGATTCAGTGCACAACTGCTGAAATGGATTGAGCCGTTTTTGACAAACCGTACACAAATTGTTAGATTCAATGGTTCACTTTCGAAAAGCATCTCCGTTACATCTGGTGTGCCTCAAGGCTCCCATCTCGGTCCCTTATTATTTATCTTATACGTCAATGACATTACTTATTTGCTGAACCAGCTAAACGTGCTTATATATGCAGACGATATGAAGCTTTATATGATAGTCAATAACGAAGAAGATTTCAGGGTGTTTCAAAATGAAATGAATATTTTTAACAAATGGTGCAGTAAAAGTCTTCTTGAACTAAACGTGAAAAAATGTTCACATATTGTATTTACAAGGAAAAAATATCCGTCATATGAAATTGTTACATTAGGAAATGAGCCTGTGGAGAGAATCAATAAGATAAGAGATCTAGGTATTATATTGGACTCAAAACTTACCTTTGTAGATCACTATAACTCAGTAATTCAAAAATCAAATAGTATGCTTGGCTTTATAAAACGTTTTAGTTATAATTTTCAAGACCCATATACAGTAAAAACATTGTACACAGCTTATGTCCGATCCATACTTGAGTACTGTAGCGTTGTGTGGTCCCCCTTTCAAATTTCACATAAAACCGTTCAGAATCCATTCAGAAACAATTTGTTCTATTTGCTTTACGAAATCTGACAGGTCTCAGAGCCAATTACCAAGCTACGAATCACGCTGTTTACTGATAAATATTGAACCATTAAGTGTTAGAAGAGAATTTGCTGCAATCTCCTTTGTAAACGACATAATTAATCAGCGTGTTCATTCTACTTATCTACTAAATCAGTTAAACTTTTATTGTCCGAGTCGCCAGTTGAGAACCAGAAATCTGTTTATTTTAACCTCTGCTCGAACTGATTATGGTAAAAATAGTCCAATCAATAGTCTAATGTAGAATTATAATAAAAACTACCAGAACATAGATTTCACTATGTCTAAACAGCAGCTAAAAACTGCTTTTTACGGCAACAGGCACTTAAGAACCTAATATTGTAGTATTTAAAGTAATATTAAGATTGTATTACTAGTTTTAAGAATATATATGTAGCCTACGATGTTTGGCGAAATAAATAAAAAAAATTTTTCAACAATTACTTGATCAGTATTATGACCAATAAACTGCGTGAATGCTTTCTGCTTTTGCATAGTTAAATTTATACAATATTTTGATTGTTTTTTTTAATCATAGTTGATTGTATATCAAAGAGTAAAAGAATTCAGATTTTAAAATTTTATAAATAAAACATTTGAGATTGCATGCAGCAAAGCTTCAATCAGTTGTATTTCAATTAAAGTAAATATATTTATTTTACATATTTTCCAATATTTCCCGGGAAATTGGCCATCAGATTTCCGGAAACGGAAAAACGACCGGAAAATGGACACTCTAATGCTGGTTCATAAACATTAAAGGAATCGTTTCTCGATGAAAATATTCGCACATAAAGGTCAAGAGTCTCTGTCGAATCCCGACCCTTTATTCTTTCATTAACACTAGAAAGACCGCACCAGACAAAATGACTGGTTGGACACTTTGTTCGTTAAATATCTTTTAAACAATACGCTCTAAAAATTCGCAAAAATACGACTTTTCATGAATTTTGAATCTTTACAAAACTGTGTATTTTTTATTTCACTAGCTCTTTTAATAAGCAAGGAAAATTTCGCCATGGACACTCGGACCGTGACCAGTCAAAATGACTGGTAAAATTCACAACCCTATAACTCAAACAAGATAATTTTTTTTCGCTTGCTTTTGGTTCCATTTGCAATCTACATTCAAGACAATGAACCTTAGTTGATTTATGGTGGGCAGGAGTGTGTCATTCGTAAAGAAATTATTGATTTTCGATGCGAAGTCATGAGAATTTGTAGAAAAAGTTCTCGGATTGACCGCTGTGTGGCGCTTCAAGCACTTGACTCCCAATTTTTTTAGTCCGTTTTGTTGCTCAACTATAATCAAACTTTCTGTCAAAATTTGGCGAAATTTCATCAAGATTTGTAAAAGTTATGTTACTTTTAATACATGTCCATTGGAGAAATCGAGTAGTTTTAGGTGATAAATATATGCTTATGCTGGATTTGGATTTTCCCAATTCTTTACTAGGCGATTTTGGCGGTAGTTTGTGTTAAACGTGATGCGAGAAAAAGTTATTTAAAGGTGTTTTCATGTTTCAGCTTGTGGGTTGGTTTGGACAGATTTTCTGGTTTGCAGCAGGGAAGATTTAGAAGTCGCACTAGCCGCAGTAACCGATCCTACACACACAACAGTAGCCTCGGGATTACGATGGAATTTTCCAATCCATAAATTTATGGCGAAAGCGTAATGTAAGTATTTGAAATCGAAGTAGTATTCTATAAATGTGCTTTTATTTAAAAACGCGAGAGATAATTACCTAGAAACTTACTTAGAAATTCAGATAAATTTCACTCGAACGTCATAGTGTAATTCACTTGACCGGTCACTTAAGTGAATTCACTTGACCCATCACTTAATATTCAAATGAAATTACGTATGGCGAGAATTTACTACAGATGGCACTTATTTTTTAAGTGAAAATTATTTTGGGTGTATGAAACTGAATAATTTAAATAAAATTTCAACATGGGTGCACGGAATATTTTTCATATGTTTGTTATCCACCATGGGTGCACGGATACACCGCAGTTTCTGCATAAGTATGTATTCACATGCATTCTTCGATTATTAGGTTCGACAAATTTCCAATGGAAGTTCACTTACAGGTATTCCGGCACCTGTGTATATACCTGACCAGCTGGCAACTGATTGAACATTCTTATTATAAGAGGAAACACATCTTACCTGTCGGCAACTTATGGGGTTTGAACCCAAGTGTTTTCCTGTCGATACCGGGAATCGAACCCAGTACGCCTGGCATACCTAGACCAGACTCGCGCCAGCCTATCTGATAAACCTCATCGGCGCTAAGATATTTCAACATGGGTGCACGGATTGGCTGTAAATTTGCTGTTGAAAATTATATAGAAATAAATAGTTTTCAACTTGCTTTAGAACACAAAATATTTTTGAGTTAGATATGATCGGTATTTGAAATGCAATATTGATCAATCAAAAAACTTTTAAGGAAAAACAAATCAACGTGTACATTTGACAATGATGATTCATTATTTTTATTTTCACTGTTTTACGTCGCACGACATAACTTGATGCATATAATTCCCACAATTCAATCGGTCCATGGTAACCGTTTTCCAATTTCTTTGATGTTGATCAGATCTTATCAGATAAATATACGATTGCAAAAACCTGTTTTAATAATAAATAAATAAATTTATTATTTCAAGATATAATTAAAATATTTTTTTCCGGGAATGAAAAAAAGGAACTTGAAACAAAAATCGTTATTTAAATCATTATGTCTCAACATGAAAAACATGGTTTCGACTTTGGTTAAGTTAAGACTTGTAAAGATGCTTTTTAAAAATTTGTAAAAAGCCCAATATTTGATTAAAACACAGTGAATCCGTGCACTCATAGTGAAAAACCATGTATTTAATACAATTTTTCATTTGAATATATATAAGTCTTTATTCTTTACCTTTAGCATGCCAAAAAATTGATTTTGGATGAATGACGGTGAATCCGTGCACCCATGGTGAATTGCTCTACTTATAGAAAAAGTATGCTTCAAAACCTACAATATCAGGTATAATTTATAGGCAACGTGTTGAAAAATTTCAGAGCGGTGGATGCTAGAAAATATCTACTAAAACAAAATTGAAGTGAAACCGTGCACCCATGGGCAATACCTATAGCCATTTAACATGATTTTATAATTAAATTGATAATGTGTTTTAATTTTTTGAAAATTATTTGAAATATTGATTTTTTGACATACACGCATTTGCCAACTATGCGAAAATGAGGTGATTCCGTGCACCCATGGTGAAAAAATATTTCCATTTTATAATAAAAATGATATCGAATAAATAACAAAATAATTTCAACAGAAAAAAGTTAAAAATATTATGATATAAAAAAATTTCCCTTTACCAATCATTTTGACTGGTCGCGGTCCGAATAGGTATATTCAATTTGCCGGTCCTTCTAGTGTTAAGTTGCCTCTTGGAAATATGTTTCTTTTTTGTAATTAATATGTTTTTTTACTTCAGAATTTTTATGTTTCAAATCTGTTTCTTTATTTTAAATATTTCGCTTTCTAAAAATTCGAATGTTTATTATCTATAATTTCTATCACTTTTCAGTAGCTTTTGAATTTCAAACCCATTCATTCCAATTTTGACAAAAGATGATAAGAAACAGCTCTAGTATCCAGTTCAAAGTTAAAAGTATTCTGTTACATTTTGAGGTAGAAACATTAGAATAACTCAATTTGAATTATTCCAATAAGGTCTGTCAAACTGGCAGGGAAAATGGAATGCCAAAATTAGGTATAAGCATCCAATCACACTGAAAAATACACATCCAAACTCTCAGCTGATCGAGAGTCTCGTATTGCCTGGCTTGACGTTAGCTAGTGCTTGTAAATCGATTTAGTTGATGGCTTCAGTCAGAGTGTCACTATCAGTGTTCACCGGCAATGATAAGCGGAATAGGGAAGTGAATGTATGAAATGATTACAGCTGATAATGTCATCGCTGGCTTCCAACCAGCTGTGCTCACTACTAGAGGAAGGTGGATTACGGACGGCTATCTCTGGAAATGTGTAAATCAAATTCTCCGATCGATCGACAGCCAGATGTTCAAATTTGTACAGAGTGATTTTAAAAGTATTCAGTTATTTGGTTAACCGGTACAGTGAGAAAGGGTGACTTACAATGTTTGTAAATCTAATGTAGACTTTTTTTTTATTTACTTACTTCTTCAACCGTTAACGGTAACGTCACTCGACTGAAAAAAAAGAAAAAATAGTTGATTTAATATTAGATTTACTTTTTAAGATGGTTAGACTTATGATACCGGGAATAGGTTGTAAAGATTGAGAAAAATCTAGTATTTGGAACTGGATAGAAATTTTAATTTCATGAACTGGTAAATAGATATGTTATGCAAATTTGAATAATAAATCAATTTCAAACAATGGCATTTGCATAAACCAAATTCGACGGAAATTTGTGCGATCATATCTGAAACATTTAGTTTACCCCTCCTGCCCGTTAAGATAAGCCGACGAACTGAAAGTAATCAAGTGCCTATTTCTACTAAGTACTCCATCTCAATATTGCATGCACGTGTTTTTCCAACCTTTCGGTACACGCAGCGGCATTTAGTTAGTGAGAAAATGTTATTATTAGCCGATGTGTGTTCTATTCTAATAAATTCTAACACCGCGATATCCGTCTTTTCGATCGTTCCAGCCAGTTTGATCTCGCTTGCCGGCTTGAGGCAATTCCGAGTACTAACTAGCTAACTTAGAGCGTTCATTCAGTACCTGCATCGGGTGAGACGCTCTGATTGTGAGTGGAGGAGCGTCATCGTAATAGATAACAAATCTCAACTCGATCTGCGGTCATTCGCTTGCTTGTTGAGCATGCTCTCTCGCTCGCATTCGCGCGTAAATTAGCTGTTCCTCTACTGAAATACGATGCTTCATTAGATTGCACCCGGGAAGGATCACCGGTACACCTAGTGCCTGCCGAGTAGAACACTGTCAGAGGAACGCATCATCATCCATTGACCTTGTTTTATTAGTCATTACAGAGAGACCGCTCTAATGCAGTGAAACAGGCTTTTTTCGAGGCGGCAGCAGAAACGCGACCGCAGGTCAAGATCAATGTTTACTTGGAGAAGGAACAGCCGAATTGAACGACCGCATGCATGAATCAGCAACGAATTTTGAGGGGGGCTTTTAGGTTATTTTCACGTCATCAGCAGAGCTGGTCGTTAATGTAACACTAAGTAAAAATCATGACGCAAACTTTTTTTTCGCAAAACAACAATAATAAAGTTAAGGTGAAACTTGTTTAAACAAGTTAGTTCACTTTGTTTTGTGAATAACTTCCGCATGCATGAATGGAAATTTATGAAATTTTCAGTGAAGTTACATACTAGTGTATTGGTTACATGTGGAAATTTTTGGGACATTCTGTCAAATGGTATTGGAGATATCACCTTATACAGAGGGTCATTGACGAAATTTTTTGGGAAGGATCGCGAAAAATTCAGGAGTGTCTTTGTGGGAGACCCTAAAACAGCTGGAAATTAACTATTCGACCAAAATTCATATGGTTAATCGTTCATGGAGTCCTAGAGGATCTAATAGTGAGCTAATTAATTCATTTCAAATTTCACTATTTATAAAGTGAAGGTGAATGAAGGATGAAACCAAAAACTTCGATTTTTTTTTCACTAGCTCGTCTAATTGACTCATAAACAGACCTGACTTCATTTCTGCTAGGTAAAAAAGTTACTCCCCGTTAAAATAAACAAAATACGGTGGTCAAATCGTGCTTAAAATATTGGAATCGCTAGCGGGGAGATATTTAAAAAAATAACCTAATGACAGCAAAAAGAACTCTTTAGCGGGCACTTGGCAGGTTTCCAGCCAAAACCTTTTCGTTGACGAGTCTCGCCTGGATGTTCCGGAGATAAAAAAGGAGAAACAATTGAAAATTTGATGTCTAGCACTTGAGGTGGCTGACGATCTGTGAAAGCTGCAAATCAGTCAGTATTACATAACTACTAACACAATGAATGGCTAAATAAACGAAGAAGTCCAGCAAACATAAAATCGCATTAAAATGATAACTCAAGTCATTAAAAACGTGACTGCGAATCGTAATTTCAACTAACGCAAGTAAAAGGTCGTAAAAATCGGTACACACAGTCGGATTAAATGGTTTAAATCGGATATGAATACGGTGTCGAATATCTCCCAAATCGTAAACTCTTATCGTTTTAGCCAGAAGTTGAAAATATGTACGTATATTGCCTCCACTTTGGTGGGTAAATGCTGTTTTTTGTTGAGTTTTATACGATTATTCTATAATGTATATGAGGCGTATAACAAAGTTGTTGAGAAATATACCTACAAAAATGGTTGCTGGGAGGCTGCCTCCAAATTCGACCTTTTTCCCTAATAACACCTCCATAGGTCCTGCAAAGTTGACACTCTGTTTTGGTTGGATTTGGAAAGGGCAATAACTCGAAAACAGAGATGGAGTGATAACAAGTCAAATATATTGTTCTTCTGACGAAGGAGGACAATCTGCTAAATTTGCCATAGCTTCGAGTAAATTAAAAATTTCAAGACGTTTTGAAAGCCAAGCTTCAGTAAAAAGGAATGTCACAAAAATTGGCAGATGTAAACATTTTATTACTAAGCAGCTTCACTGAAAATTTTATCAATTTCCATTTATGCATTCGAAAGTTATTAACAAAACAAAATGTTGCATTTTTTTTCGAATACTCTTTAGATGCGATGCTCTAACGGATGTTGATTTTCTTAAAAATTAAAAACACTGAAATATATCGAAATTAGCTGTACTGAGCTATTTGAAACGCAATGCAAAGACAATAAAGATAAGATTTCCAACAATTGAGAACACATTTCTTGGTTGCATAGCTTTGAATTAAAAGTACCATTGTCAGCAGTAGTAAGACCAGTAAAATATAAAGTTTTTTAGTATTGAAATGGAAAATTGCCATTACAATTTATTTCAGGTGGAAATATTCATATTTCACAACATTATAAATGTGAAACTCATAGAATGTCGTTGAAATGTTACTTAGCTTAGACTACCGCTTCTGAAGATAATTATCTACAAATGGCGGAAGCCATTACACCTCCTTTTCCTTAAGATTATTTTATTATTTACATAGTATTCCGTCTTACGACATAACTTGACGAACATAATTCCTAAAATTCACTCGGTCCATGGCAACCGTTCTCCAATTTCTCGGGCACCCCACGTTCGCCAGATCACGCTCCACTTGGTCTAACCACCTCGCTCGTTGCGCCCCCGCTCATCTTGTTCCTACCGGATTCGTAGCGAACACCTGTTTTGCGGGACAGTCGTCCGGCATTCTCGCAACATGTCCCGCCCAGCGTATCCGGCCAGCTTTCACCACCTTCTGGATACTGGGTTCGCCGTAGAGTCGCGCGAGCTCGTGGTTCATCCTTCGCCTCCACACTCCGTTCTCCTGTACGCCGCCAAAGATGGTTCTTAACACTCGTCGCTCGAATACTCCGAGTGTACGCAGGTCCTCCTCGAGCAATATCCATGTCTCGTGCCCGTAGAGAACAACCGGTCTAATGAGCATCAAATACAGGTTACACTTCGTACGAGGGCTAAGTCTTCTCGACCGCAGTTGCTTGTGGAGTCCATAGTAGGCACGACTTCCGCTGATAATTCGCCTCCGGATCTCACGGCTGGTGTCATTGTCTGCGGTCACCAGTGAGCCGAGATAGACAAAGTCTTCGACTATCTCCAGCTCGTCGCCGTCGATCGTGACCTTGTTATTACTGGACAAGCGGGTTCGGTCGGTCTCGGATCCGCAGGCCTGCATGTACTTCGTCTTGGACGTATTAATCATCAACCCAATCCTTCCTGCTTCGCGTTTCAGTTTGCGGTAGATCTCCTCCACCGCCGCAGATGATCTGCCGACTATATCAATGTCATCGGCAAAGCAGATAAGTTGACTGGATCTGTTGAAAATCGTGCCCCGCATTTCGCCAACCGCTCGTCGAATAACACCTTCTAGCGCCACGTTGAACATCATGCAGGATAGACCATCACCTTGTCGAAGCCTTCCTTAAGAGCAAGTTCATTCGTCTTGGGAAAAAGTGGTAGATATTTTGACACTTGTAGCACATTTTGAAAACTTTACCATGTAAAAACATTTTCAATATCTGCGGCCGTCAAGTTTTTTACAACACGTGTTCTATTTTCGCATGCTATGCTATCACATACGATCTAAAGTAACTATAGTAACCAAAGAGGTGCAATCTGATCCCTTTCGAAATAATGAGCTTACAACCCTGCTGGAAGTCTGCCTTTAGACTGCTTGGTTTTGCTCGATTGGAATGACACTGACAGGAAATCAAAAATTCCAGTCGTGACATTTCGTCTCTTTGTTTAATATAGGCTCGTTAATACGGTCGAAATAGAAACAGTGTTGTAAAAAATTCAACGGTCAAAGATCTCGAAAATATTTCCGCATGCAAAATTTTCGAAATTCCTACCGCTTTTTCCCAACACGAGTGACCTTGCTAACTTACTATACAGCATAATTGCATTTTTTTTTTCAAAATTGTTTAAAACGATCTTAGCAATTAGGAAATTTTTTATTGACAATCACAGTTTGAACTGTAGTGAAAATCAATCTTCACCCGTTTTTTTGATTTGGTAAACGAGCACAATTCATCATTTTTTCCGGCGGTCCGGCCCAATAAGGGACCGTTCACTAAATACGTGAGCACGATTTGAAATTTTCTGACTCTTTTCCCTCGGCTCCTCCAGTCCCCCCCCCCCCCCCCCCATGTAAAATAAAATAAGATTTTTCGATGCCCTTCCTCGTCAGATTTTGCGGTTTTTATTCTTCGAGAAAATGACACCTTTCATTAAAAAATTGCTCGAAAATGTAAAGATATGAAATCCAGCACTTTTTAAGTAAAACTTAACATGTAACTTCATTTTAAAAGTGCAACTATTAGAAAACAAAAGATAAAATATCATAAGCATCATATAGAAAACGTTATTTATGACATAGCATGTGAGGAGTAACCAAAATCTTTAGATTTTTTTCACAATCGAATGAACACTATAAAATCGAATTTAAGATAGGGATACCATACGTAGTTAAGAGTACATACATTTAATCTTTTTCGATCGAAAAATGAGCGTACTCTTCTTTTTGTGATATTTTACGAAATGTACTCTTTTATTGGTGAAAGGAATTAAATAAAATTTTCTCATATAAGCTCTTATTTCTTGCGATACATAAAGATTATATTCATATGAATACAAGAGATCCAACTTTTTATGTATTCGTTGCACAACACTTCAGTTTTGCATCTTTTGTTGAATGTTTCAAAGGATAGCTACTAATAGAAGGAATCACGAGTACGTTCACGATTTCCAACGAGATATTTCGTTCCAAAATTAGCGCCTTTGAGTATGCGATGAACTCCTGGACATTAGGTAATATGCATAACTACATAGTGCACAAATCAAAAGCGCACGAATCAGCAATAATGTTTTAAAGAGTAAAAAAACCTCTATGAAAAACTCTTTTAAAAATGCAGTTTATTTTTATCAAACTTTGAGTAATACAACTTAAAATACTGTGTATGTCTCATGTCACTTGTCAGTCACATATCTTGCAAAAAATTGGCGGTATTTGAATGACCTAAAACTTCATGGTTTTTGAATAAATAGTGTTAATCTTTATAATTTTGAAAAAAAAAATCAATGTACCCTTTTTGGCGTTGCAGGATATGGTAACCCTAATTTAAGATAAAGAAGGTATGGTAATATTTTTTACCTGAAAACTAGGTATTATAATTGAAATTTTTTTAACGACACTAAGCTTAAAACTTTGATCCAATTCAGCGTTAAGCTTTAAGCGTTTACCGATGTTTTTTGGTAAATCTATTGTAAAATTTAGAGTTAATTTGGGCCTATCCCCAAAAAGTAAAGAAGAATTTTTTGAAGTCGGTTTAAAAATATGATCGAATGAAGTTTAGGGGTAGCAATGCTCCACTTTCCTTTTATCTCTTATTTTTTTCTTATTAATTTCTCAATTAAAAACATTCATATGATGTAAAGCGAAAAGCGACGATTTTTTGGAATAATGTGCTTCAGTGTTTTTGGTGGCAGAATGGTTTGATTGGTAGTTGATTGGTAAATGGCTTAACCTAACATCAAAAATTGTCAACAAAAGGCAAGAAGAAAAAATCTGAGTTATGTATATGGTTTTGAATGACTGTGATGATTTGTTTGACGAAAAATCCAAGGTCACATTTCGTAAGTGAGATGTTTTAAAATCCCCCCTTGTAGGAGATCGTAAGCAAATGTGAATACCATCAACTTTTTTAGTTGTTGGCGCATAAGTGCTGTTAAGTTGAACTAAGCAATTTTGCTAAGAAATATTTACTTTCCTCTAGCACAAAGTGGGATCCGGTCCTGATCAAAATCAGTGGCTGTTGGTTTCTGAGAGTTTTATCGTCTTTTTTCAGTTTCAAACTCCGAAGAAAATCGAGGCGGTACAAACTCTCCGCGAATGATCTAAGTTTGGCGAACAAAATAAAAGCTGATGAATCCTCAACGATCGTTCTTCCTGTCTACCGATACTTTATATTACGTAGCTGGATACCTTATATTTAAACCAATGAACTGAAAACTCAAAGATTTCAAGGGGCATCTTCGGCTAACAACTCTTGATGTCTTTCCATGGAGTACACTCAGCCTATGAAGCACATTCACTGCTAGACTAGGGTTACCAGATCCCACATCACCAAAAAGAGTACATTGATATTATTTACCCGAAAAGTCGGGAGAAACGATATAACTCCGGTTTTTTGAGCTTCTAGCCATCAGGTTGATACATTTAATTATCAAGCTTTGCGCCCGGAAGGTACGCAAAACAGAAGGAAAAGTATGTACATATTTCGTATTATCTGAGGAGCCCTCGATTATCTTTAATAAGCGGGGTTACACTGTAATTAGAAACCAAGATATTTCAATTCAATCAAATTCTGTCAATTTGCTGAGTTATGCAAAAGTTGATTATTCGAAAAGATAACAAAATTTAGATGTTGCTGATACTGAGAAACAACAAAAAACGTTATAAAACAATCCATTTCCATTTTTTTTATTGACGCTTACATTTCCTTTACAATCATTATTTGAGATTTGTGCGCATTTAAGCATATTACCTAAATTGTGTAGGTACATATTGATTACTGTTTGCATACTCAAGGGCGCTTATATTACGACTAAATATGCATATTAATGAAAACAAGATGTTATAGTATTTGTTTTAAGCTGTTATTCCTTTCGTAGTTTTGGTATAGAATGTGATACAACCTCATAAAATGAAAGATAGGTTTTTCTGATCAAATGTCTTTCAACAAAAAAAAAAAGAGTACATTTGGTGAAATTTCACAAAAAGAAGAGTACGCCCATTTCGCGATCGAAAAAGAGTACATGTACTCTTAAAAGAATACATATAGTAACCCTATGCTAGACGCCCTAAACAATTCCTGCTCAGACTCTGGACCCTCAGTATCCGCAAATCTTGTCGAACTGCCATTTTTTTTTTTTTTTTTTTTTTGAAAAAACAACATTAATACACAGAAAATTATCAAGTTTTCCCAGTTTGTTTATAGAAGTGAAAAGATGTCTCAATTTCAATTTGCAACATACTTATGTATGTATTAGAGATGTACCGAATATTCGGTCGGCCGAATAGTTAAGCTAAGTATTCGGTCGAATAGGCCGAATATCTATTACAGACTTGTTACATTTTTCAAATGATTTTGGATAATTTATAAAATATCCAAAGTAATGTTATAAAAGCTACACAATCATTAAAAACTTATGGTTTAAGCAAAACATCTAAGGTGTATCCGCGTATCTTTCATAGTTAATTGTACAGGAGAATGCTGACAAGTATCGCTTTATACATTGATTATAGTTTATTCCAGATTTTCTGGATATATTCATGCTTGCTTATAAATCCAGTAAAGATTCCAGAAAAGTCAAATCTGGCCGGGATGTCCAGATATTGTTTAAAGCTTCCCGAATTTTGCTCGGGTTTATTCAGATTATTTGTTAAATCAAATAAAAAACTCAAATTTCTCTTTAAAAGTTTTTTTTAATTTTATTTTTATTACAACTATTTACAACCTCTGATACATAGCTGGCCAAGTGGGTATCGAAATAATATTAATCTATCTATTAATCTATGATACTACTGGTTACAAATCGATTTCACAATCTATAAAAAACTTTTTTTTATAAATATGGATGTCACATTTTTTCAACAGGATTTGGATGTCAGGAACCACGCGTTTGTCCAAAAGTATCCTCCAGATGATGCTCCGTTTTGCCTCGAAGTTAGGGCATAGGAAAAGGAAATGATCAGGATCTGCATGTGTTGCTCCACAGTTGCACATAGCGTTTGGTATAATCCTATTTCTATACAAGTGCGCAGGTAAACGGGAGTGATTACTGATCAGTTTTGATAAAATTATTATTTCTCTTCTGTCTAGTTGCAGCTGATGAAACCATGGGAATGTGTTAACTTTAGTCAAAATACTATGACAAAATCGACCTTTGAGTCCAGCATTCCACGCACTTTGCCATCGATGCTTGGCGTTTTGTAAAATCGGAAAAGAGAGATCATGGCTTGTGATTGTGTATTCCTCTGGTATACCATCTCTACACGCCAGTTTAGCTTCTTGATCAGCCCATTCATTTATCTGGATGCCTCGATGTGAGGGAACCCATACAAAATTAATTTCAGTACCCTGACGTTGAGCTGAAGAGGTCATCTTTTTGATATCAAACCATGCCATGGAGTTCGACGATCGAAATTTGTTGCTTTGAAGGCTACGAAGACTGCTCATGCTATCAGTGATGATAACATATTTACCTGTTGGAAGTTCGGAAATAATAGAAACCGCTTTCCGAATGGCAAGTAATTCCGCTGAGTAGACATTCATTGAAGGATGGAGTTTGATGCTACATATTGCAGCATTAAAGTTATTGACTACTGCGTAACCAACACCCAGTAAATCCTTTGATCCGTCTGTGGCCAAAACGTAGTGTCCAGCATATTTCTGTTCCAGTAAATTGTCGACTAATGTAACAGTTGGAGTTTCCTGTTGTTGTAGATTGGCAACAGACAAATCAATCGAAAGTGCCGTTTTTCTTACACCCGCGTTGTACAGGAAACATGGGAGATTATCCAGAGTATTTTGCAAGGGAAAAAAGTCGTTCAAGTGCTGTAAAGCCCTTCGAATGCCAGTGGCGAAGGATCTCGTTTCCAGAGTTGGTTCTACAAACTGCTGATGCCATGATTTCAAAAATGCTCTTCTGTTGACGAAGCGTATTGCCGATGAGTCTCTTCTTATACTTAGTGGACAGAGGCCAGCCAGGACATCAAGCGATCCTGTATGTGTAGTTTTTTGTAGACCCTAAACATACTCGGATGCATGCCCACTGGATTCTTTCTAGTGTTAGGCTATCCTTAGAAGTCAAGTTTGTCATCAGCACGGAACCATACTCAATGATCGACCGAATGCACGTTTTGTAGATGTGAATCATTGCTGATGGGTGCGCTCCCCAGTACTGTCCAGCGATACTTCGAAGAAAATTAATATAGAGGGTTGTCCGTTTTTTTGATTAGCTGAATATGGCCTGTCCAAGAAAGATTTCTAGTCAAGTGCATGCCTAGAAGTTTCATCGAACTAACAAATTGCAACGATTCATTATGCATCACGATATTAGGCACTGTACGAGGTTGCCGATTTGTGATTAGAAGGCATTAACTTTTTGTTCGGGAGATTTCCAATCCAAGGAGCGTAAGACCATGAATCAGAATATCTATCCCCGACTGAAGTGCTCGGCAACTGTTGTCCAAATTGTTTCCCCTGACAGCAAGTGTGGTATCGTCAGCATAGTTAACCTTGATCAATCCTGACGGTAAATTACGCAACAGTCTTGTCATTATGACGTTGAAACAAATCGGGCTGAGGGGTGATCCTTGAGGGAGGCCTTTCCAGGTTGTTCTTTTTATCATACTAAGATCATTTCGACTTGTGGATAGAATCCTTTCCCTAAAAAGTATATAGATACTGCGAGTGAGACATTCTGGTACTTCTAGTGCTCTTAGTTCTTCAACGAGTAATCCAATTTCAACATCATCGTAAGCGCTTTTGATGTCCACGCTGCATACAACAACATGTTCTTGGTTTTCTAAGGCATCTGTAGCTTCCTCCAAAAGAGGAAAAAGGGCGTCCATGGTTCCTTTATTTTTCCTGAATCCGCAAATTTCACTAGGAAATATGTTGTTGCTTTCTAGAAACCATTCTAATTTTTCTTTGATTAGCATTTCGTAAATTTTGCGAAAGCACGAGGCTAATGCTATTGGACGAATACCGGAAGCTACGAGGGTATCTTGGTTTGGTTTAGGGATTGCCACAATTTTGAAAATTTGCCAAGCGCATGGTATCACTCCATTGGAAAAAACGTCGTTGTAAATTTTAGCTAAGCAGCGTAAGGCAACAGGTGGAAGATTTTTGATGACTGAGTATGGGATCAGATCTACTCCTGGAGCTGAATCTTTCCCAGTTTTCATAACTGATTCGATATCCCGAACCGTGAAAGAAGAATTTTCCAAATGTTCATCACATTGGCAAGTTGAAAAAACCAATTCAGGACCTATCGAGGATTGCGGTGCTATTTTGTCCAACAAGCTGTTCAAAGTGTCCTCTCCAATTGCTTGAGCCGAAGATGTCGCACCATTTCTAAAATTACTAGCTAATCTCCACAGAGAATGCAGTGTTGTCGTTGAATCGAAATCGTTGCAGAAAGAATGCCATGACTCAGTTTTCTTCCGTCTTACCAGACTTCTAAATATTCTTTCTTTAATCGCATACCGTTCATAAGACTCAAGAGAAAGACTTCTTTTCCAACTTCGAAAAGCTAAGCGGGTTGCTTTTTTAGCTGCAGTCAACTCTTGATCCCAGTATGGCTGTGGACACTTGTTGAGATTTGAACCTCGTCTTGAAGTTGGAGTTGCGTACTCCAAAGCTTCCCAGATTTTTTGAAAGAAGTCTTCGAATGTTGAGATGTTGAGGCCAGATATATCATCTTCCAATTTGTCAGAGAACATCTGCCAATCAGTTCTCCTAACATTTAATCTCGAATTCATGCGGTGGATTACTATGCTATTAGATCCAAAAGTAATGGGGAAATGGTCACTACCATTTGGCGAATCCATAACGTTCCAATCAAAGTCCAGACTTAGATCAGATGAAACCAGAGTGACGTCAATAGCACTCCACGTCCGGTTTACATCAGTTGGCAGTTGGCAGTTGGACTGCCAGTGTTCAGCACAACAAGATTACTGCATTCCAAAGCTTCAGCTAAGTGTAAGCCACGAGTGTTATCCGTTTCATTGCCCCATAGCAAGTGTTTGGCATTAAAATCTCCTCCGATGATGTGTAGGGATCGCAGCAAAAAATTCCTCAAATTTTGTTTTGGGCACTACCGCTTGATGATGAATATATAATGAAACCACCGTTACAATTCCAAAACTGCATTTGATTTGACATGCTGTGTGCTGGATATCGAAGAAACCAGGGACAGTAAATGCTACCGCCCTCAGTTCTTTTCTAATGGCAAGTGCCACTCCCATAGAATTGCTCCTATAATCGGTTCTAAATACATCAAACTGAGGAATAATAAATTTCTTGGAGCGGTCCAAATGCGTTTCATTCAACAAAATTACGTTAGATTCCATTGAATGATTCATATTAATAAGCGACGGTTTTTTGTTTAAAATTCCTCTACAGTTCCATTGAATGCAACGTAGTGGAATAGCAGAACTTTCTTCAATCGATGTGAGCGTCTATCATAAACGCAATGAACCTAGATATCCTCTCACATTCTGCATCAAAACGGTAGTTATTTTCTCCATGAATTTGTCCCTCAGCTCTTCATCCTCTATTTCGCCTAAAAAAAAGTTTATATATTTTGTGTTCGATAACGTTTTTTAAAAAACTCAAAAAAAACATACTTTTTTCCTTTTTTTAATTTATTTTTTTCAAAAAGCGTCCAGAATGCCTGACCGTGTGGATAAGTGTGGTTGAATTGAAAGTATGTTATGCTTAAGGTTGAAGATCATCTTTCTTTTCGACTACTATTTATCTAATTCAATATCATAGAAGCTATTTCAAATTTCTTGGCACCTATTTCGACATGTTTTGTCGCAAATTTCACAGGTACGCAATCTCTTTGGTGATAAACGCCCTAGAAGCGACTAGCCATCTGATATCTTTTCAGTTATTGGTGACATTTTAAAAATCAGAAAGACCCCTACCTAAAAAATATCTTGTTATACATCATCCGATAATATCGTCTGATTCAAAATAATCGACTAAAAATATGAGGGGCATTAATATGGAAGAAATAGAAAGCATTGAAATAATAGCATTGAAATTCATTAAAAACTCAATAGAATATTCAACCAAATATTCGTTTGGCCGAATAGTTGAAAAGGTCAATTCACTGTACATTAAAGTGGTAATGGATTTAAGGGGAAAATTTCATCATCGAATTTTGGAATCCGACCATATACTCTCAAAAATCTAACCTGTGCAAAGTTTTGGCGCAATCTGACTTGATTCAGGGGTGCCTCAAAGCGCTCAAAGTTTCAGTTATTTTACCCTCAAAAATCATCTAAGGGGGAAGAACAAAGGAAATCGGAAAATATACTGGTCAAAAACGACTTTCTGTGACTTAGTCGCAGAGTGGATTTGATTTAAATCAAACTGATTGTAATCATGATTTAAGTCACAATTTGAAACATTTGATTTATATTTGTAATTTAAATCCAAGTTTGTACCCAAATTAATTGAATACCTGAAATTACTGAAAACTCAGTGCATTTGGAATGGATTTTTTTTTCTTGGACCTAATGGACATTCCGCAAGTTGTGGTTGTCGAGGATGCTGAGTTGGTCAGGACCTTCAATAAAAACTGTTCATACTGAGATTGTTTCAATGCGTATCCGTGTTGTCAGAGAACTTCCATCGGTCACAATGGGGCTGGTTCCTAACTGAAGATGAAATAATAATATGAACGTTAGGGGCCATTCACATACCATATGGACATGACTATCGTTAACTCGCTAATAGAAATTAGATGTGTTTGTCTGTTTTGAGGCGTTAGAAACATAGTCGAATTGTGGTGAATTTAGTTGGAAAAGCATTGGCTTTGCATTGGTCTTTGGTGAATGTATAAAATCATGAATCATTAATGTTACACATACACATATACAGCCTTTTATTCCACTGAATTAAACAACTCAGCTTTATCAAATGATGGAAGAACCCTTGAATGCTAAATTATTTGCCTCAAAAAGCAGTTTATTGAACAAGTCGGTGTTTAATAAAAAACAATCTGATTGAAATTTAAAAAATCCGATTTAAATAAAAAGTAATCCGATTTTTTCGATTTTCTTGAAAAAAAAAATCATCTAAGCATTCGGTTTTTCGAATAACGGTCCCATAAAGTAGATTTTTGGTCCAATAATTTTTGTTTTGCGATAACACCAGATCTCGACGTTTCATGCATTTTTAAATTATTTGGCATACAAATTAAAATTTAATAAAAATATTATTTTGCTTCGAGCCGTAAAATATGATTGGCTTCTTGCTTGAAATACCGTAGGCTTCGAGTCGGAAAAACGTTGGCTTCGAGCCTGAACACTAAAATTCCTTCCAAATGTAATCTTCTTTTATTGATTGGTTGTAAAAACAGAGTAGGAATAAACGCTGATCTTTCCCATATTGCACCGGAGCGAGTTACGTTTAAGTTGGATGGACTAGCAGCATAGGGTGTCGTCCAGAAGTTATCCCAGACATTTGAACTGGCACACTCGATCAATTATCGTATTGCTTATACGGATTGATGGCAGCTGTGGTACGAAACGACGACCGGAGTTGAATAACATGTATGAAGTTTTTGATAGGTTCACCGAAAGCAGGTTACAGTCGAAGTATTGTTGAAGAACTTGCGGGTCCAGTTTTATCGGGTACACGAATTTATCAATACGCGTGTTTCTACATCGTATTATTTTCGAAAAATCCATTGATATAACGAATCTTAAAAGTGATCAATATCACTTAAACATATGCTTTAGCACTTGTAGAAGAACAATCGAGTGTTGAAATTTAACTTAAAAAAGTGGAAGGTTTGATAAAGCGAAAATCAATTTTATCGCATTGTCACCATTGTGTTTTCTTGGTGACCCGAGTAAACAGTGTACCTAACCAAAATTAAGTTGAAAAGTTGATTTTCTCATTGTCGTTCAACTAAAAATCTGAACCTCTGAGGGAACTAGACGTTACCCCGCCATGGCGGGAACATCACCGGGGATTCCTCCCTATCCAGTTGAAGGAACATTACCAGCTTATATGACAACTCGCCACAACGATGGAATACTACGTGTGTTATTGCTCCGCGCTAGGAAATCAAATGAAAAAGAAATACCCGAAACTCAAAACTCTCAACCAAATCAACAAATGGAGGAAGAGAGATTACCATCAAACCCATTTATCATTGCCCGTTCCATCGAAGCAGTTATCGGGTACGAAAACCGGTCCTTTGTAACAGCTACAAAAGAAGCGCGGGGTACACGGTACGTTCTCCGTACACAGTCTGCCCAATTGTACAAAGCTCTTCTCGGAATGTCTCACTTATTAGACGAATGTAGAACCCCTGTGGAAGTTGTCGATCATCCAAGACACAATTTTACCAAAGGAATAGTCTACGATGCTGATACAATCAATGTTGCTGAACCAGATCTCTTAAAGGAACTGCAAGATCAAGGAGTTACAGCTGTTAGAAGAATAACCAAAAAAGTGAACGAAGACACTCTAAATACACCCTTGATTGTACTAACCTTCCGGGGCACCATACGACCGGATCATATATATTTCGGATTCATTCGCATCAGCGTTAGAACATACTACGATAGCGTCCAAATATGCCGTAACTGTGCAGCTTACGGGCATTCTCCTAAGTATTGCACTAGTAAATCGGTGTGCCTCACTTGCTCCCAAAGTCATCCAACGATTGAAAACCAAGTCTGTGCAAATCCCCCTTTTTGCTGTCACTGTGAAGGCGCCCATTCTCCGGTAAGCAAATTGTGTCCTGTTTTTCGTAAAGAAGAAACAGTGATACGCCTTAAAACGGACCGGGGAATTTCTTTCTTCGAAGCCCGAAAATTAATAGAAGAGTCGTCAAAAGCCCCCAGCTACGCTAGTAAAGTTCAAAACAGACTGAACGATAACTCGGACAAAGACCGTGAAATCAAAATGCTACGAGACGAACTTCTTAAAATTCGTGAGCAAATGAAAGATTACGTTGCACTCAAATCAGAATTAGAAGCCTTAAAACAAAAAATCATTCCTTCTACACCAACAACAGGAACAACAACTGATCGAGCTAGAACGGCAAAACCAACCACTACAAACATCTCTCCTGCCGAAATTCAACAGCAAGAAAAAAATCGCGTCTCTCGAAAAGATTCGGGTCCAAAACAAACTAACGCAATTAATCAAACCCAAAGAATCTCGAAAAATTACCCTCAGAACTCCACCAATCGGATTGCTACTCGTAGTATAAGCAGGAAAAGAAACATTGACATATCTCCCACAGCAACGGACGCTGAAACTAAGAGATTAATAACCTGTCCCGAACCCAGTCAAGAGGTCATCATATCCTCTGATGACGTTGATATGCTTTTCGGCGACAGCAATTAAAACAATCTTTACATCGTAAAGAACCAACTTTTATTTCCTCCGATATGGCTTATCATATAAAACAAATTAGTATAACATCTACCAGCAATAACACACAAAAAAGAACCATCACTCCCGTTAAAAAAAACACTTCACGCAATCCAAGAAGAAGGCACTCCACCGGATCGTCGTTTCCAGAACCGAATGTAGAACATTTCACCATTGAAGACAACACTATACCGTGTCACCAATCATCACTACCCCCGCCCAGCCTTTCACAGGCCCCGCCGTTGATCCAAGGGACATCGGCGGTTGCTAGTGTTTGGCAACCGGGTGGTACTAAGGTCAGTACCCATTCCGCTTCGGAAGAAATAGTTGCTACTCCTCCAACAATTCCAGGACTTGCACCCTACTGGGAACCAGGCGAGGGAACCAGAGTTCGTCTTGCCCCAAGAAAAACGCGGACACTTTCGACTTCGACCGACACCTTTGAATCTCGAGCACGACTGAACAGCTGTAGCCCCATCGAGGATCTCATGCTCCAAAATCCAAACAGGGTCATTTCTCTTTCGCTCAATTCCTGGATTAGCGAATCGACCAACCTTCCACACAACTGCTCTGAGCAGGAGATCGCAGAACACATCATAGACCATCTAATAACAACCAATATCAACACCCAGCTGAGGTACTCATCATCACCTCCCCCGCACAGCCTTTCACAGGCCCCGCCGTTGATCCAAGGGACTTCGGCGGTTGCTAGTGTTTGGCAACCGGGAGGCCCACAGTTTGCTGTATCCAGCTCCACAAAACCAAACAACAGATCTACTCTGAAGGATTTCGCCAAAACATCACTAACACCCCCGCTCGGCCTCTCACAGGCCCCACCGTTGATCCATAGGACTTCGGTGGTTGCCAGTGATTGGCAACCGGGTGGTACTAAGGTCAGTACCTAATCCAATGCAAAAAGAAACAGCTGCTACTCATCCACCATTTCCAGAACTTGCGTCTGACTGGCAGCCAGGTGAAGGAACCAGCTCCCGTTTCGAACCAAGGCAAATTTCTTCAAGCCCAGCTGTGATGATTTCATCGAGCTCTCCAAACTTAACACAAGCAGCCAACGAAGAAGCAGAAGCTAGATCACGTTCTACGTCAACCGATTCCCATGAATCTCAAGCCCAACTGAACGACAGTTGTAGCATCTCCCACCGTCTGGCTCTCCAGTGGAATATCAACGGTTTGATGAACAACATAAATGATCTCACTCTCATCGTCACACCCAACCCCCCCGAGGTACTCGCCCTTCAGGAGCTACACCGAGTCAACTCCTCTGTACTCAATTCTTGGTTTGGTGGTAGGTACTCATGGTACACGAAAAACGGCGAGACCAGATACCAAAACGTAGCAATCGCCATTCGAAACCCCACTCCACATACATTGATAGCTTTAAACAGTCCTCTCCTATCGATCGGCGTTAAACTTGAATCTCATACTCCAGTTTCAATCGTATCAATTTATTTACCTCCCGGGAAAATCTCCGAGTTGGAGAAACTTCTATCTGACTTGTTTTTTCAACTTGAACGGCCTTTTATCGTACTCGGAGATTTTAATGCACATCACCAATCTTGGGGATCCTCAAGATCAGACTCTCGGGGAAACATTATCTTCAATACAGCAGAAAAGTATAATCTCACTATTCTCAACAATGGGACAGACACTTTTCTTAGAGGCCAAACTAGATCTGCCATTGATCTATCAATATGCTCGCCAGGTTTTGCAAGTACATTTGATTGGATGGTTCACCACGACACCAGAGGAAGTGATCATTTTCCAATCGAAATAACCAGAAGAACAACCCTACCTTCTCTACAACGTCGCAAAAAATGGTCTTATGACAGTGCTGATTGGGAAAAATTCGAAAATTTGTTATTTGAACGGGTAGACAGCCACATTTCATATACAATCGATGAGCTTAACAGCATTGTTTATGAAGCTAGCCTCGAATGTATTCCTCGTACGGGTGGTAGAGCGGGTAGGAGAGCGACTCGATGGTGGAATGACGAAGTTAGAATCGCAGTAAAGAAACGACGCAAATATCTACGTGCACTCAGAAAACTAGCTCAAGGAGATCCACGACACACCGAATACCATCAGAGATACTGTGCCGCTCGGAACTCGTGCCGTAAAATATTAGCCGAAAGCAAAAGACGCTGCTGGGAAGAGTTTTTGGATGGGATCAGTCCCCAATCATCGAGTACCGAACTGTGGAACCGAGTAAATTCCTTGAATGGAAAACGCCGATCGCAGGGTTTTTTTTTGAAACTTAACGGGAAATTTACTGAGGAACCATCAGAAATAGTGGAAGGGCTTGGAAATTACTTCCAAGACCTCTCCGCTTCCGCTAATTACGATCATGCCTTTTTGATTTCAAAGGCTAAAGCAGAGGAAGAGGGGATTATATTCAATCATATGACCAATCTTGAACGGGACTACAACCTGGTGTTTAGTATGAATGAATTAATTTTCGCCCTTGACAATTCTAATGGAAAATCTACTGGACCTTGTTTAATTGGGTATCCTATGCTAAAACGGTTACCTCTCCCAGCAAAATCTGCACTTTTGAAATCTTTTAATGACCTTTGGTGTCAAGGAACGTATCCTGAATGCTGGAGAAACAGTCATATCGTGCCAATCCCAAAAAACGGCACACAAAGTAGGGAGCCTAGTCACTTCAGACCTATAAGTCTCACAAGTTGCCCTTCCAAAGTTTTCGAGAGGATGGTGAATCGGCGTTTGGTAACTCTATTGGACGAAAACGAATGGCTCGACAATCGACAGCATGCTTTCCGTCGAGGCCGTGGAACCGGCACTTATTTAGCCATTGTGGGCGACGTCATTGAAAAAGCAATCTCAAACGGTTTACACGTAGATATTGTTTCCCTCGATATTTCTAAAGCCTACAACAGAACCTGGAAGCTGGGGATCCTGAAGCAATTAAAATCTTGGGGAATAGACGGTCGTCTTGGGAAATTCATATCTAATTTCTTATCTGATCGAACGTTTCAAGTAGTTGTTGGAGAATCACTCTCATCAATCAAACGCGAAGAAAATGGCGTACCACAGGGATCAGTATTGGCAGTTACACTCTTTTTAATAGCAATGAACTCAATTTTTTCTGTCTTGAATAAAGGAGTTCACGTTTTTGTATACGCTGACGACATAATAACTATAGTTACAGGAAAAAGTTTGAAGATCAACCAACGGAAGTTGCAATTAGCAGTTAATCGAATTTCAAAATGGGCGAAGTCAATAGGTTTTTGCATGTCAGCTGAAAAAAGTGTTAGAAGTCATGTTTGTCAAGAAAATCATCATCCATGGAAGTTCAAAATAGAACTTGACCGAAAAGAAATTCCGTATCGCAAAGAGCCAAAAATACTCGGTATAACGTTTGACCGCAGATTTTCTTTCGAACCGCACTTTAGAAGAGTGAAATCAGAAATAACAAGCCGATCGAGATTGATTAAAACTATTAGCAAACGTCACAATGTGAACAATCGCCGTACGATTCTCAGAGTTGGTAACTGCGTAGTAACGAGTAAACTGCTATATGGTCTGGAAATCACCAGTACA